>NW_006921724.1:6279199-6284678 GCF_000298275.1 Orycteropus afer afer
AAAAAAAAAAAAACCTAACTCACTGCTGTCGAGTTGGTTCTGACTCATAGTGACCCCTCCTTGGGTTTCTGAGGCAGTATCACTATGGAAGTTGATCGCCCAATCTTCCTTCCAAGGAGTGGCTGGTGGATTTGAACCACCAGACTTCTGGTTAGCAGTCAAGTGCCTGCGTTAAATACAAATAATATGTTCCTCTCCTGCCGCCAAACCAGATAGCCTAATCACCAATGGGGACCAGGAAAATTTATTTTCAGAACACATTGGAAAGTATCTTAAGGGCCAAAAAAGAATGAGAGTAAGGTGGTAAAATAAACAAATAAACAAACAACTAGCCAGCCAGAGTGTTTTAAAAGGAGCTTTCATTGTTTTTATTTGGCAAGATGATGATACCTTAAATATTCAGATGTGGGTTTCTGAATTTCTCCTTGGGGCTTGTGTCGATCTTGCTGTGAGGAGAGTGGATGGAGAATTGAAGAGAATCAGAGCTATAAAGACTTTCAAAATAATAGCCTGGCTTTGTCAGTTTCCAAAAGTGGTATGTTCTTCATGGCAATCCTGAAGTATACAAATTGGAGCAGAGAGAAAAAAAATATTTCACTACTCTGAGATAACCACTGGTAAGATAAATCTTTTAAAATTTCTCTCTCATCACACACACACACACACACACACGCACATTTTATAAAAATTTGTAACTAATGTCAAAAACATTTTTTATTTTGCTTTTATCATTTAATTTTCATATAACATTATTCTTCTGCAACATGGTTCTTAATGATAGTATTCTATTACAGGATTCTCCATTCTTCATTTAGTTAAATAATTACCATACCCTATTTAACCAGTTACTCATCTTTTCCCATCTTCCTTCCTTCCTCCCTCCCTCCCACCACTTACTCTCCCTCCCTCCTTCCCTCCCCCTTCCTTCCTTCCTTTCTTCCTTCTTTCCTTCTGTTCATCTCTCTCTCTCCCTCTCTCTCTCTATCTAGAAGCTTCAGTAGTTCAGTGATAGAATTCTCACCTTCCATGTGAGACTTGGGTGTGGTCCTGGCCAATGCATCTCTTGTGTAGCTACCATCTGTCTGTCAGTGGATGCTTGTATGTTACTATGATACTGAATAGGTTTCAGCAGAGCATCTAGACTAAGGTGGACTAGGCAATCTATTTCTGAAATCATCCATTGAAAACTCTATGGATCACAGTGGTCCAGTCTGCAACTGATCATGGGAATGGCACAGGACCAGGTGGTGTTTTGTTCTATTGTGCGTAGCATTACCACTAGTCAGGGGCAGATATGATGGCAGCTAACAACAACATATCTATCTATCTAGTCAGTCAGGTTTCCACCTGAGAATAGTAGAAGACCTATATTAAGAGACTTTTTGCAAGGAATTCATTGGCACAGTTGTGAGGTGGCAAGGCTAAAATGCACAGGGAAGTTTTTAGGAAGACCAGGCTGGAGCTCTAGGCATGAGCTGAAGCTACCATCTATAGACAGAATTTCTTCTTTGGGAAAACTTCAGTGCTAGTCTTAAGAACTTTCAACTGATTGGATGCGAGCCACCTATATTATCTAGGATAAACTCCTTTATTTAAGTCAACTGAGTATAGACCATCATATATACAAAATATCTTTCCAGCAATATCAAAATTAGTGTTTGATTGAATAACTGGGGACTATAACCTAAAAATTTAAAAAAAAAATTGCCGATGTTCAACCTCAGGACATAGCATATGATCAAGAACTGATAATATTGAAGGAAGAAGTCCAAGCTACACTGAAGGAATTGGCAAAATACAAGCCTCCAGGAATTGACTGAATAGCCATTGAGATATTTCAGCAAATGGATGCAGAGCTGGAGGTGCCCACCCATTTATGCCAACAAATTTGGAAGACAGCAACCTGGCCAACTGACAGGAAGAGAACCATATTTGTATCCATTCCAATGAAAGGTGAACCAACAGAATACAGAAATTATCAAACCATATCATTTTTATCACATGCAAGTAAAATTTCTTGGAAAGCAATTCAAAAAGAGTTGCAGCCATAGATTGACAGAAACTGCCAGAATATTAAGCTGGATTCAGAAGAGGTTGAGCAACAGGGGATATCATTGCTGAAATCAGATGGATCTTGGCTGAAAGTAAAGAATACCAGAAGGATACTTACTTGTGACTTTTATTGACTATGAAATGGCATTTGACTGTGTGGATCATAACAAATTATGGATAATATTTCAAAGAACAGGAATTCCAGAACATTTAACAGTGCTCATGAGGAACCTGTACATAGACCAAGAGGCAGTCATTTGAACAGAACAGGGAAATACAGCGTGATTTAAAATCAAGAAAGGTGTGTTTCAGGGTTGTATCCTGTCACTATACTTATTTAATTTGTATGCTGAATCAATAATCCGAGAAGCTGAACTATGTGAAGAAGAATGTGGTATCAACTTTGGAGAGAGACTCATTAACAACCTGTGATATGCAAAAGACACCACCTTGCTTGTTGAAAGTGAAGAGCACTTGAAACACTTACTGATGAAGATTAAAGACTAGTCTTCAGTATGGATTACACAGCAACATAAAGAAAATGAAAATCCTCACAATTGGACCAATAAACAACATCATGATAAATGGAGAAAAGATTGAAGTTGTCAGGGATTTAATCTTACTTGGATTCATAGTCAATGCCCATGGAAGTAGCAGTCAAGAAATCAGGTGACATATTTCTCTGGGCAAACTTGCTACAAAAGACTTCTTTAAAGTGTTAATTAGCGAAGATGTCACTTTGAAGACTAAGGTGCGCTTGACCCAAGCCATAATGTTTTCTATAGCCTCATATGCATGTGAAAGCTGGACAGTGCTGGACAAAGGAAGATCAAAGAAGAATTGATGCCTTTGAATTGTGGTGTTGGCAAAGAATACTGAAAACACCATGGACTGCCAGAAGAACAAACAAATCTGTCTTGGAAGAAGTACAACCAGAATGAGATTGTTCAGACGTATTTTCACCTACTTTGGTCATGTTGTCAGAAGGGACCAGTCTGTGGAGAAGGGTATTATGCTTGGTAATGTAAAGGGTCAGTGAAAAAGTGGAAGACCCTCACAAAGATGGATTGACACAGTGGCTGAAATGATGGACTCAAGCATAGCAAAGATTGTGAGGATGGTGCATGACCAGGCAGTGTTTTGTTCTGTTGTGCATAAGGTCACCATAAGTTGGAGCTGACTTGATGGAACCTAACAACAACAACGTAAGTGGTTAAGCACTTGACTGCTAACTACAAGTTCAGCAGTTCAAACCTACCAGCTCACTTGTGGCTGAAATATATGGCAGACTACTTCTGTAAAGATTAAAGCTGAATTCATTGCTGTTGAGTTGATTCTGATTCATAGCAACCCAATAGGACAGAATAGAACTACTCCATATAGCCCAGGGCTGTAATTTTTACAGGAGCAGCCTGCCACATCTTCCTCCTGTGGAGAAGCTGAGGGGCTCAAACTGCTGGCCTTTTGGTTAGCAGCCAACTGCTAAACTGTTATACCACCTTCCAGGCTTGGGAACTCTAAGGACTGTTCTATTCTGTCTTACAGGATCACTATGAGAAAGACTTGACTCCATAGCAAACGATTTGGTTTTATTTGGCTTATAGCTTAGTCCAGGAGCTCTCTGGTGTGATATTTAAACATTTGGCTGCCAATTGAAAAGTTGGTGGTTAAAACCCACCCAAAAGTTCAGCAATGTTTCTGGTGATGTGCTACCATAAAGATTGCAGTCTAGAAAACCCTAAGTGACAATTCTACTATGCTATTTATTTATTTATTTATTCCAGTTTGGAGGGACTGGTTCTTTATTTCAAAAAGACACTTGTCAATATCAGTATCAAAACAGTTGCATTATTGGTTTCTCTTTCTCCCAATCAGCCCCTGAAAGAGACCACACCAACGGAGAGTACATTTTAAGCCAATAAGCTACAGGATGCACACCTACCATACTTCACAGAAACCTCACCAAAAAGGGGGAACTGGGTGCATAAAACACTTTTAAAACATCAGCATGCTGCCAGCTGACAGACGGTAGAGAGAACTCACAGCCAGATAGGGTGACCAGTGCATCCCAACCCCAAAGAAGCAAAGTTTCAAAATAATATAAAATTTCAAAAAAGTTCTGTACGTAGATATTCAAGATTTCTCCAGCACTGACTCGTACAAAGCACTCTGAAATGGCACTTTGAGGGACAGCAGCTTCAGACCCAGAATAGGGTGACGAGATGAATTTCATATGGCTAAAACAGTGGCAGACACTTAATTTTCTATCTTTTTAAAAAGGAGGAAGGAGAGCAATTAAAGTGGTCACCCCACCGCAGGGGCACATGATCCATTCTGTGAGTAGTTGGGAAGAGGGTAGAGAGAGGATGGGGTAATGATTTGATCACAGACAGAAGTCTTAATTTGTTTGGTCACTTCTGATGAAAAGTAAAATAAAATAAAAATCACTCTGCTCCAAGATACCTTACAGCTGAAAACCTGAACAGCACATTAAAAACATTTTTTGGCTAACTCCTCCTGGAATCACCTTTCTGGTTTGGCTGGTGCTTTGTACAGAGCAATAAGGGTTTCCATAGTGGAAGTCTTTCCCTTGGCTGTGTCTGGCTCTCAGTAAGGCAGGCTCATACTTCTTTCTCTCCTCTATGGAGAGGGCAATATGCATCAAGCTGAGAAGCTACCTTCTAAAAGTGAGAAATTGCTGCTTCAGAGCTGTGCAGTTATTTGGAATGTTTTACAAATGGCAGCTACAACAACAAAAGTAATTACAAAATGTATACATCACAACATGCTTTTTTAAAAAAAAAATTTAAATTTTTATTGTGATTGGGGTGAAAATTTACAGAGCAAATTCACTTTCCATACAGCAGTTTACATATACTTTGCCTCATGACATTGACCACAATTTACCACAATGCAACAGCTCCCTGCCCACTTCCCATAGTTACCTCTTCCCAGTGTCCATCCCTCCATGCACTCCTGCCCCCTGAGCTGTCTCCCTGTGCATAAGTAGCCCTTCTTTCTGCCATGATTGTTCTCTCCAAGGAGTGTATCTACCTCAGGTAAATGTTTAACTCATAGCCTGTCTTCTGTTTGGCTGGAAACCACAGATGTGGGTTCAATTCCAGACCTGAGGGTCAGTTAGGGGCCATAGTCTCAGTGGTTCCACCAGGCTCTATCGCACCAGCAAACCTGGTCCTCCCCCCTTTTATTTTTCTCTAAATGATTTTGTTTTGTTCCACATTGTTCTCACTCTCTATCAAGGATCTGCTACTTAGATCCCCTTCCAAGTGGATGTCAATGGTAGCTGGGCACCATCTAGTTCTTCTGGTCTCATAGTCATATAGGCTGCAGATCGGATGGTATACCAGTCACTAGGACTAATTGTTTCCATGAATTTTGGTTTTCTTCATTCTTCTTTGCTCTGGAC
>NW_006921724.1:6287957-6302374 GCF_000298275.1 Orycteropus afer afer
CTCAGGGGTCCAAGATTATCTTCTGTGTCTGTGTTAACTGGTTTCCCTTTTCTTTGTTGAAGAGGGTCTGTGCAGTCCTTCTGCCTAGTCCGCTATCTTGCCTGAACTAGCTTTGTTTCCTTGTTCTTGAGCAAAACCTCTTGTGTGGCCCTCTGTCAAAATGTGCTGTAGTTTTCCCTCTAGGACCCTTGAGTGCTAAATTTTATTTGTTTTTGAACTTCCTGTGTGAGTCTCATTTCCTTGTGCCACATCTAGCAGATCATTCAAGACACCCACAATCCCTCTTTGGATCAAACATTAGACATGGATAATACATAAATTAACAAGCATGGCTGTGTTCCAATAAAACTTTATTTACAAAACGGGGCAGGATGGATTTCACACACAAGTTCTAATTTGCTGACCTCTGATGCAGACCAATTGCAAAGGGGATATTTTTAAAAAACGCTGTGAGTGGAAAAGGAAGCTACTGAGAGAAGATACCAAGGGCAGATCTAAGAAAAGAGACCAAGGGATGAGAACTTAGAGCCAAGGGCAGGTGAGAAGGGATAAAACCATGACAACTGGATAATACTTCTGAACTAAATGTGATGTCAATTGGGTTTTCCTCCTTCTGAGCTCATGAACTTCCCTGCCCCTTTTGAAGTTCTAGGACTTGATTTGGACAATGACATATGCACAGAAATGACACGTTACTTATGGGGGGGAAATTTAAGTATATGACTTGTCATATTTCCATCCCAAACACAGCACTTGAGTTGTTTGTGGACTTGGTGACTTGGTGGCAGAATGGAACTAATGTGGAGCAAAAGTGGATCTGAGTGGTATGAGGGGTGGACTATTGCAGATATGTATGGTGCTCTCACTTACTTGGATTTCAGCAGGGCTGGTTCAGTGTTCAAGTCCTCTCGTGCTGATTCTCACTTACTTTGAGCATGGGCTCTAGGGTTTACTTTCTGCTTCCATGCTCCTCTAAGGCTCTGTGTGGAGGAAACTCAGGGTTCAGCTATAGCTCTAAATTGTGGGAGAGTTAATGTCCTGGGATAAAACCCTTGGTCAGTGGAGGACAGAAGCTGGTGAGTAGATGCTTATACTCACTGTCTTTTGGGTGGACAGTTCTGGAGGGGTTCAGTATCCTCAGGAGGTCCAAGCAGAAATGAGTATCCATTGTTCACAACAGTTACCTTGTGTACCAGGTTAAGTAGTGTCCTCCAAAATTCATGGCCATTGAAACTGCAGAATGTGGAAATTTGGAAATTAGATCTTTGCAGATGTAATTGTTAAGATGACGTCATACTGGATCTGGGTGGGCCCTAAATCCATAGATTTTGTCCTTTTAAGAGGAAAGAAAGACATAGACACACAGAGAGAAGGCCATATGAAGATGGAAGAAGAGATTGGAGTGATGCTGCCACAAGCCAAGGAATGCCAAAAATTGCTGGAGCCGACAGTAAGACAGAGGCATAGAGCAGATTCTCCCTCAAAGCTTCCAGAAGAAACTAACCCTGCAGACACCCTGATTTTGGACTTCTGGCCTCCAGAATTGTGAGATAATAACCTTCTGCTGCCTTAAGCCCCCTGTTTGCAATAATTTTTTATTAGGAAACTAACACACCTTGACAATAGTGAATTTCATCCTTCCCTCATCCTTCTCTCCCACTCCCTGGGATTACCTCCTAAATAAATTATCTGTTCATGAATATTCTTTTCAGGGTTCAGAAAACCTGTAAAGAGGAATGCCTTTGTGTCCAAATGAGATTTAAGTTTGTGAATGAACTCTTTTCTTGTAAAATATTTAATCATAAAATTATAACTACTGTTTATTTGTTGGCCACCCATTTTAGGCCTGACACTTTACAGACATATCAAATTTGATCCAACAGCATCCCCATGTGGTAAGTGTTATTATCGCTGTTTTGCAGAAGAGAAATGGAGTCTGACAGATTAAGTACCTTGCACCATTTTGATTCCAAACTCATGTTCTTTCTAATTACGTAAGACCAAAACCTTTTCCAATAAATCTTGAATTTCCCTAATAGTCCCCAGCTTTTACCTATGTATAGAGTTGTATTAGTTAGTGTCTTTGTTGGAGTTCTCTAGAGAAATAGAAACAGTAGGGTTGGGGTGGGGCAGGGGAGAGAGGCGTTATACAAAAGTCCATGGATGGTGCAAATGGTTAAGCACTAAGCTACTAACCAAGAAAGGTAAGTGGTTCAAACCTACCTAGAGACACCCTGGAATTAAACTGTGATGATCTATTTCCAAAAGATCCAATCAAAAACCAAACCCACTGCTGTCAAATTGATTCTGACTCTTAGTGACCCTACAGGACAGACTAGAAGAGTAGAACTGCCCCATATTTTTTTGTTTTTATTTATTTGTTTATTATTGTTAAGTTTTTATTGTGATTTGAATGAAAGCTTACAGACCAAATTCGTTTTCTGTTCAATAGTTCATACACATTTCCTTTTTATGACATCGACTGCAATACCCACAAAGTAACAGTTCTCTCCCGACTTCCTCCTTGTTTTTCCCCTTTCCCTGTGTCCTTCTTTCCAATGCATTCCTGCCTTCTGAGCTTTTATCCTGCACAAATTCTGCACAAATGATCTCCTGTGGTTGATTGTTCTAAGGAGTGCATTTCCCTGATGTAATTGTTCACTTTGTAGTACTGTCTATTGTTTGGCTGAGAGTTAAGCCACAGGAGTGAGTTCAATTCCAGGCCCAAAGGGGAACTAGGGGCCATGGTCTCAGGGGTTTCCCCTGTCATTAGCAGAGCAGTAAACCTGGTCTTTTTTTTTTTTTGATTTTCAGCTTTGTTCTACATTTTTCTCCCACTCTACCCAGAATCTCCAATTTTGATCTCTTTCTGAGTGATTGGCAGTGTAGCCAGAAATCATCTAGTTCTTTTGGTCCCATATTCATGTAGGCTGAGATTCCCATGATCCACTAGTCCCTCGGACTAATTATTTCCTCACATGTTTGATTTTCTTCTCTCTTCTTTTCTCTGGCTTAGGAGAGACCAATAGTTACATCATCTTAGATGGCTGCTTGCAAGCTTTTAAGATTCCAGTTGCTACTTACCAAAGCAGGATATAGAACAACATTTTTTGTGTACTATCTTATGTCAGTTTAGATAGATGTCCCCCACCATCATGGTCCTGAACCCTCAGGGCCAATGACTCACCTCAAAGTGTTTAGTTGTGGTTAAGAAGTTATCATGATTTCCCTGTTAGCTCTACTACATATATATGTATATATGGACATTTTTATAGCACATACAAATACATATGTAGATATATTGTGCACCAAGCCTATGTATAAAGAGCTCAGTGGCACTGTGGTTAAAGCATTGGGCTGCTAACCAAAAGATCAACAGTTTGAACATACTAGCTGCTCCGTAGGAGAAAGACAAGGCAGTCTGCTTGCGTGAAGATTTGCGCCTTGGACAACCTCTGTGACAGTTCTTCTCTGTCCTATAGGGTCACTATGAATTGGAATGGACTTGATGGCAGTGACATGAGTTGAGTTGAAACCTGTATATGGTCATAGGTTCATTCCCATTAGCCTACCCATACCTGACCATCTTGCCTATCTACCTATGTGTCCAGCTGTAGATTAATGTTTGTTATTACTGATAATGCTGTATTGTGTGTGTAACAATATTTACCTTCGTTGTCTGTTCCTGTTGTGCACCTCTCCATGTCTTCCTTTTCCTTAGTTGTATTGTGCTGGTTACTGGCTTTTGACCTTTCCTTTCACCCAAATAAATACCTATCTCTTACCTAGCTAGAAATTTTTCTTTTCTTCCCCAGTAATCACAAAGAACATTTCCCTGTGTGTGTAAATCTTTCCTTGACTTTTTATAATAGTGGATTCATACAATATTTGTCCTTCTGTGATGGACTCATTTCACTTAGCATAATGTTCTCCAAGTTCATCCACATTATGAGGTGTTTCATAGATTTTTCATTGTTCTTCAGTGTTGCATAGTGTTTCAATGGGTGTATGCATCACAGTTTGGTTACCCATTTATCCATTGATGGGCACTTAGGGTATTTCCATCTCTTTGCTTTTGTGAATAGTGCTACAGTGAATATGGATGTACATATAGCTATTTATGCCATGCCTGTCACTTCTTTGGGATATACACCTAAAGATCAAATGGTATTACTATTTCCAACTTTTTAAGGAAGCTCTGGTAGCATAGTGCCTAAGGTACTTGACTGCTAACCAGAAGGCTGGAGGTTCAAACCCACCAGCCACTCCTCAGAAGGAAGATGGGGCAATCTACTTCTGTAGTGATACTGCCTCAGAAACCCAAGGAGGGGTAGCTATGAGTCAGGTCTGACTTGATGGCACATAACAACACAACAACAAGGAAGTGACATACTGTTCTCCCCAGTTGTTGTTGTTGTTGTGTATTGAGTCAGACCCAACTCATAACGACACCTTCTAGAGTTTCTGAGGTGGTGTCACTACAGAAGTAGATTGCCCAACCTTCCTTCTGATTTTACAGCCCTACCAACAGTGTGTGAGAGTTTGAATCTCTCTACACCCTCGCCAGCATTTGTTGTTTTCTGACTTGTTGGGCTTTGTTCTTATTACTGTAGTTAGATGATTTCTCATTGTTTTTTTGATCCCATGCAGCTTAATTCTCTTCTGAAATATATGGAATCACTATGAGTTGGAATCAACTTGATAGAAATTGGTAGATAGATAGATAGATAGATGGGTAATAGATAGAAAGATAGACAGGTAGACAGATAGATAGATATTGATTTACTTCAAGGAACTGGCTCACAGGATTGTTGTTCTTGTTGTTAGGTGCCGTCAAGTCATCTCCGATGCATAGTGACTCTATGCACAGCAGAATGAAACACTGTTCAGTCTTGTGCCAGCCTCACGATCCTTGCTACACCTGAGCCCATTGTTGTAGCCACTGTGTCTATTCATCTCATTGAGGGTCTTCCCCTTCTTTGTTGATCCTCCACTTTACCAAGCATGATATCCTTCTCCAGGGAATGGTTCCTTCTGACAACATGACCAAAGTAGGTGAGATGAAGTCTGGCCATTCTTACTTTGAAGGAGCATTCTGTCTGAACTTCTGGGACAGATTTGTTAGTCCTTTTAGCAGACCATGGTACTCTTAGCATTCTTCTCCAACACCACAACTCAAAAGCATCAACTCTTCTTTGGTCTTCCTTATTCATTGTCAAGTTCTCACATGCGTAAGAGGCGATTGAAAATACCATGGCTTGGGTTGGGCACACCTTAGTCTTCAAGGAGACATCTTTGCTCTTCAGCACTTGAAAAAGGTCTTTTGCAGCGTATTTGCCCAATGCAATACGTCGTTTGATGTCTTGACTGCTGTTTCCATTGGTGTTGATTGTAGAACCAAGTAATATGAAATCCTTGACAACTTCAATCTTTTCTCCATTTATCATGATGCTGCTTGTATGTCCAGTTGTGAGGATTTTTGTTTTCTTTTAATTGATATGTAACACATACTCCAGACTGTAGTCTTCAGTCTTCATCAGTAAGTACCTCAAGTCATCCTCACTTTCAGCAAGCAAAGTTGTGTCATCTGTGTATCACAGGCTGTTAATGAGTCTTCCTCCAATCCTGATGTCATGTTCTTCTTCATATAATCCAGGTTCTTGGATTATTTGTTCAGCATACAAATTGAATAAGTATGGTGAAAGGATACAACCTTGACACACTCCCTTCTTGATTTTGAACCATGCAGTATCCCCTTGTTCTGTTCAAATGACAGCCTCCTGATCTATGTTCAGGTTCCTCATGAATATAATCAAGTGTTCGGGAATTCCCCATTCTTCTCAATGTTATCCACAATTTGTTATGATCCACATAATCAAATGCTTTGGCATAGTCAATAAAACACAAGTAAACATCTTTCTGGTATTCTTTGCTTTCAGGTAAGATCCATCTGACATCAGCAATGTATCCCTCAGTCCACGTCCTATTCTGAATCCAGCTTGCATTTCTGGAAGCTCTCTGTCAATACACCGCTGCAACCATTTTTGAATTATCTTCAGTAAGATTTTACTTGCATGCAATATTAATGATATTGTTTGATAATTTCCACATTCTGTAGGATCACCTTTCTTTGGAATAGGTACCAATACAGGTCTCTTCCAGTCAGTTGGACAGGTAGTTGTCTTCTAAATTTCTTGGAACAGCTGAGTGAGGGCCTCCAGTGGGACATCTATTTGTTGAAACATCTCAATGGATATTCAATCATTCCTGGAACCTTGTTTTTCACCACTTCCTTCAGAGGAGCTTCGACTTCTTCCTTTAGTATCATTGGTTCTTGATCATATGCCAGCTCTTGAAATGGATGAACACTGACCAATTCTTTCTGGTACAGTGAGTCTGTGTATTCCTTCTATCTTCTTTTGCTATTTCCTGCATCATTCAATATTTTGCCCATAGAATCTTCCAATACTACGACTCGAGGCTTACATTTTTTTTTCTCCAGTTTTTTCAGCTTGAGAAACACTGAGAGTGTTCTTCCCTTTTGGTTTTCTAACTCCAGGTCTTTGCACATTTCATTATAGTAATTGGCTTTGTCTGCCCAAGGTGTTCTTTGAAATCTTCAGTTAAGCTCTTTTTTTCTTGTTATTTCTTCCATTTGCTTTAGCTACTCTCTGCTCAAGGGCAAGTTTCAAAGTCTCTCTTGACATCCATTTTGGTGTTTTCTTCTTTTCTTGTATTTTTAATGACTCCTTGCTTTCTTCATGGATGATGTTCTTGATGTCATCCCACAATTCCTCTGGTTTTCGGTCACTGGTGTTCAATGCATCAAATCTATTCTTTAAATGATCTCTAAATTCAGGAGGGATAAAACTGAGGTTATATTTTGGCTCTCGTGTATTTGTTTTAATTGTTCTCAACTTCACCTTGAACTTCCTTATAAACAGTTGATGATCTGTTCCATAATCAGCTCCTGGCCTTGTTTTGGCTGAAGATATTGAACTTTTCCATCTCCTCTTGCCACAAATATAGTCAATCTGATTCCTATGTATTCCATCTGATGAAGTCCATGTATATAGACATCGCTTATGTTGTTGAAAAAAGATATTTGCAATGAATAAGTATGGTCTTGCTAAATTCTATCATGCAATCTCCAGCATTATTTCTATCACCAAGGCCATATTTTCCAACTACCAGTAACTCTTCTTTGTTTCTAACTTTTGTATTTCAGTCACCAGTGATAATCAATACATCTTGATTGCATGTTTGGTCAATTTCAGACTGCAGAAGTTGGTAGAAATCTTCAATTTCCTCATCTTTGGCTTTGGTGGTTGGTGAGTAAATTTGGATAATAGTAGTATTAACTGGTCTTCCTTCTAGGTGTATGGATATTATCCTATCACTGACAGAGTTATACTTCAGGACAGATCTTGAAACACTCTTTGTGACAATGAATGTGACACTACTCCTCTTCAAATTGTCATTCCTGGCATAATAGATCATATGATTGTCTGATTCAAAATGGCCCAAACCAGTCCATTTCAGCTCAGTAATGTCTAGGATATTGATCCTTATGTGTTCCATTTCATTTTTGACAATTTCCAATTTCCCTAAATTCATACTTCGTACATTTCATGTTCTAATTTTAATGGATGTTTGCATCTGTTTCCACTCATTTGGAGTCATGCCACATCAGCCAATGGAGGTCCTGAAAGTTTAACTCTATCCCTATCATTAAGGTAGTTTCTACTCTGAGGGATCAGTTCTTCCCCAGTCAAATTTTGAGTTCCTTCCAACCTGATTGGCTCATCTTCTTGCACTATATCAGACAATGTTTCAAGGCTATTCATAAAGTTTTCCAGCAATATATCAAACAATGTTTCACTGCTATTCATAAGGTTTTCACTGGTCAATTGTTTCAGTAGTAGATGTTCTCTTCCTTCTTCTGAGTCTTAGTCTGGAAGCTCCACTGAAACCTGTCCACCATGGATAACTTAGCTGGCATTTTGCAATATCGGTGGCATAGCCTCCAGCCTCACAGCAACATGTAAGCCATCACAGGATGACAAACTGAGAGACAAGTTCTTCTCCCTTAGTTGTTTCTAACCCCTGAGCACCTGCCTGCCTTGGGCAACGGCCTTAAAATAGAGCTGGCCACAATCAAAAAGCAGCCCCTGAACCCCAGCCAGCTTACTTCGGGCCTCAGCCTTAAAATACAGCCACCCCCAAGTGAAAAGCAGGCCCCAACCAAAAAGCAGCCCCAGGCCCCACCTACCTCAGGCCCTGGCCCTAGTATAGAGCCACACCCAATCGAAAAGCAGCTTCCAAGCCCTGGGCCTGCCTACATCAAGCCTTAATATAGAGCCACTCCCAAGTGAAAAGCAACCTTCAAACCCCGAGCCTGCCTATCTCAGGTCCCTGCCTTAATAAAGAACCACCCCCAAATGAAAAGGGGATGGTAGGGGGCTGGAAAGTCCAAAATCTGTAGGTCAGATGACAAGCTGGAGACACTAAGAGGAATTTGTCCCAAAATCCATAGGTCAGATTATGGAATGACTGAAGAGAGCTGAAGTGCTGACAAATGTCTATTTATAATCTGGAGACAGAACACACACTAGAAAACTTAAATGTTTGCTCTTATAGTCTTCAACTGATTAGATAAGATCCACTCACGTGTGGAGGGTGATCTACTTTATTTAAGGCCAACTGATTTAATCATATGTAACTACTTTATAACAGAATCTAGACCAGTGTTTAGGAGCTCTGGTAGCATAGTGCCTTAGGCACTTGACTGCTAACCAGAAGGCTGGTGGTTCAAACCCACCAGCCACTCCTTGGAAGGAAGATGGGGCAATCTACTTCCACAGTGATACTGCCTTGACAACCCAAGGAGGGGTCGCTATGAGTCAGGTCAGACTCGACAGCACATAACAACAACAACAACAGACCAGTATTTAATCAAACAACAGAACACCATAGCTTAGACAAGTTGAAACATAAAATTCATCATCATAATTACCGTGTAGATTTGGCTGCTGTGATAGAGACCAAAATAACAGATGCATAAATGAGACAGAAGTTTCTTTTTCTCTATTAAAGCCTAGCTATGGGGGAGCCCCCACCACTTGACTATGTGTTTGATACACTGTACTGGCTTGAGTGTTGCTGTGAGGCTGGACAATATGCCACTGGTATTTCAAATACCAGCAGGGTCACTAATGCTAGACAGATTTCAGTGGAGCTTCCAGACTAAGACAGATTGGGAAGAAGGATGAGGCCGTCCACTTCTGAAAAATTTGGCCACTGAAAATCTTATGAGCAGCAGTGAAACACTGTCAGTTATATTAATGAATGACCCTGAAATATGGTCTGATATAGTGCTGGAAGATGAGCTCCTCAGGTTGGAAAGAGCTGCCTCCTCAAAGTAGAGTTGACATTAAAGACATGGATGGAGTAAAGCCTTTCAGGACCTTCATTTACTGATGGACCACATCTCAAAATGGGAAGAAACAGCTGAAAATATCTATTAATATTCAGAACATGGAATGTATGATGTTTGAATCTAGGAAAACTGGAAGTTGTAATAAATGGAATAGAACACATACAGATAGATATCTGTAGTTGTTAAGTTTGTGTGTCAACTTGGCTGGGCCTGGTCGAGTGGCTGGGCAGCTGGATGTAGTATTCCCCATGATGAGACTGGTAATCAACTCCATGGTGGAATCTTTTGTGAGGAGCTGAGTAGCTGCCTTAGGGATGTGGTCTGTTTCCTGTATATAAGGAGTAGTCTTGGGGAATGGTCTCTAGTTTATGGCATGTTTGAATCTAGTATGTAGCTGTGTCATTGTTCAGCAGCTTGCCATGCTCTGCCAAGCCTGGGACTTTCAATGGAGTTGAATTCATGGCCTGCCATGTGGTTAGGTAACATTGGAAGTGTGCCTTTTTTCTTGTCAACCTTGGGCTTGTCAGCCTCAGCAGTCAGCAGCTGAGTGAAGAAAAGCCACTAACTTCATTGGGCAGGGAGCAAGAGGCAGAGCTGAAACCATGGTTGAGGGGCTTTCACCCAGCCCCTAGAGCCTGGCACTTTGAACTTGTACTTCTAGCCTCCAAACTGTAAGAGAATAAACTCCTGTTTGTTCAAGCATTCTATTTGTGGTATATTTCTGTCAGAGTGGCACTAGGTAACTAAAACAATATCCTAGGCATTAGTGAGCTGAATTGGACTGACATTGGTCATTTTGGATTGGACAATCATATGATTTACTATGCTGAGAATGACAAATTGAAGAGGAATGATTGCATTCATCATAAAAAAGAACATTTCAAGATATATCCTGAAGTACAATACTGTCAGTGATAGGATAACATCCATATGGTTACAAGGAAGACAAGTATATACTACTGTTATTCAAATTTATGCACCAACTACCAAATCCAAATATGAAGAAATTGAAGGTTTTTACCAACTTTTGCAGTCTGAAAGTGACCAAACATTCAATCAAGATATATTCATTATTACTTGTGATTGGAACGTGAAAGTTGGAAACAAAGAAGAAGCATTAATACTTGTATAAAATGACCTTGGTGATAGAAATGATGCCAGAGATCACATGATGGAATTTTTCAAGACCAATGACTTATTCATGGCAAATGCCTTTGCTCAACAGCATAAACAGCAGCTATCCACATGGACCTTGCCAGATGTAATACACAGGAACCAGATTGACTACATCTGTGGAAAGAGGTGATGGAGAAGTTCAATATCTTCAGTCAAAATGAGGTCAGGAGCTGACTGTGAAACAGAGCATCAATTGCTCATATGTAAGTTCAATTTGAAGGTGAAGAAAATTTTAAAAAGTGCATGAGAACCAAAATATAACCTTGATTATATCCCACTTGAATTTAGAGACCATCTGAAGGATATATTTGATGCAGTGAACACCAGTGACTGAAAACCAGATGAGTAGTGGGACATCAAGAACATCATACATGAAGAAAGAAAAAGGTCATTAAAAAGACAGAAAAGGAAGAAAAGGCCAAAAAGGATGTTAGAAGAGACCCTGAAACTTGCTAATGAATGAGAGTAGCTAAAGCAAATGGAAGAAATGACAAGATAAAAGAGATGAACAGAAGATTTCAAAAAAACAGCTCTAGAAGACAAAAAAAGTATTATAACAAAATATGTGAAGACTTGGAGTTAGAAAACCAAAAGCAAAGAACATACTATTATTTCTCAAGCTGAAAGAACTGAAGAAAAAAATTCAAGCATTAATTTGTAATATTGAAAGATTTTGAGGGCAAAATATTGAATGATGCAGGAAACATCAAAAGAAGGTGGAAGGAATACACAGAGTCACTGTACCAAAAAGAACTGGTTGATGTACAGCTATTTCAGGAGGTAGCATATAATCAAGAACCAATGGTATTGAAGGAAGAAGTCCAAGCTGCACTGAAGGAATTGACAAAGAACATGGATCCAGGAATTGACAAAATACCCTTTGAGAAGTTTCAATAACTGGATGCAGCACTGGAGGTGCTTACTTGTTTATGCCAAGAAATTTAGAGGACTGTACAACTGACTGGAAGAGATTGATATTTGTGTCCATTCCAAAAAAGGTAACCCAACAAAATGTGGAAATTATGGAACAATATCATTAGTATCACACACAAGTAAAATCTTGCTGAAGATAATTCAAATATGGTTGCAGCAGTACATTGACGGGGAACTTCCAGAAATTCAAGCTGCATTCAGAAGAGGATGTAGAATGAGAGATATCATTGCTGATGTCAGATGGATTTGGCTGAATGAAAGAGTACCAGAAAGATATTTACCTGTGTTTTATTGACTATGCAAAGGCATTTGACTGTGTGGATCAAAACAAATTATAGATAACATTGAAAGATTGGGAATTCCATAGCACTTAATTGTGCTCATGTGGAACCTGTACATAGTTCAAGAGGCTTTCATTCAAACAGAATAAGTGTATACTGCATGGTTTAAAATAAAGAAAGGTGTGTGTCAGGGTTGTATCGTTTCACCATACTTATTCAATCCATATGGAGCAAATAATCCAAGAAGCTGGATGGTATGAGGAAAAATGCAACATCAGGATCAGAGGAAGACTGATTAACAACCTGGATATGCAAATGACACAACCTTGCTTGCTAAAAGTGAAAAGGACTTGAAACATTTAATGTTGAAGATTAGTATGGATCACACCTCAACATAAAACAAAAGTCCTCACAACTGGACCAATAAGCAACATCACAATAAATGAAGAAAAGATTGAAGTTGTCAGGGATTTCATTTTACTTGAATTCACAGTCAACAGCTATGGAAGCAGTAGTCATGAAATCAGATGTCATATTGCACTGGGGAGGACCACAGACAGAGCAGCTGCAGGGATCTCAGGTAAGCAGTGTGACACAGGACCCACCCCCAAGAGGCAGGAAGCGAGGGAAAGAGAAGCCAGAGGACCACAGACAGAGCAGCAGCAGGGATCTAGGTAAGGGGAGGGACACAGACCCCACCGCCAAAAGACAGGAAGCAGGGGAAAGAAAAGCTGGGGGACCACAGAGCTGCAGCAGGGATCTCAGGTAAGGGAAGGGACACAGGCCCCACTCTCAAGACCAGAAGTGGAGCGGTTTCAAACAGCTAAGGGAGACAAACTTGTCTGTCAGTTTGTCATACTGTGGTGGCTTGCATGTTGCTGTGGAGCTTGAGGCTGTGCCACCGGTGTTTCGAATGCCAGTGGGATTGCACATGGTGACAGTTTCAATGCAGCTTACAGACTAAGACAGACTAGGAAGAAGGAAGAGGCATCCACTTCTCAAAGAATTGGCCAGGGAAAACCTTATGAATAGCAGAGAAGCACTGTCTGATACATTATTAGGCAACTTTAAGACTAGCCCTGAAACATTGTCTGATGCAGTGCAGGAGAACAAGTCCCTTAGGTCAGAAATCTCTCATAATACAACTTGGAAAGACCTGCATCACCAGAGTAGAACCAACCTTACTGATATGAATAAAGTAAATCTTTCAAGACCTACATTTGCTGCAAATATCCATTGATTATCAGAAAATGGAATGTATGATGCATGAATCTAGAAAAATTAGAAGTTGTCAAAAATGAAATGGAATGCATAAAGATTGTTATCCTAGGCATTAGTGAACTGAAATGGACCAGTTTTGGCCATTTTGAATCAGACAACCATATGATCTACTACACCAGGAATGATAATTTGAAGAGCAATGGCATGGCTTTCATCATCACAAAGTATGTTTCAAGATCTGTCCTGAAGTACAATGCTGTCAGTGATAGGATAATATCCATACACCTACAAGGAAGACTAGTTTATACTACTATTATTCAAATTCATGCACCAACCACCAAAGCAAAAAAGGAAGAAATTGAAGTTTTTGATCAACTTCTGCAGTCTGAAATTGACTGAATGCACAATCAAGATGTGTTAATTATCACTGGTGACTGGAATGTAAAAGTTGGAAACAAAGAAGAATCACTGGTGGTTGGAAAATTTGGCCTTGGTGACAGAAATAATGCTGGGGATCACATGATAGAATTTTGTAAAACCAACAACTTATTTATTGCAAATACCTTTTTTTCACAATATAAATGGTGGCTATACACATGGACTTCACTAGATGGAGTACACAGGAATCAGATTGACTATATTTGTGGGAAAAGGCAATGGAAAAGCTCAACATCTTCAGCCAATATGAGGCCAAGAGCTGATCATGGAACAGACAATCAACTGTTCATATGCAAGTTCAACTTGAAGTTGAAGACAATTAAAACAAGTCAATGACAGCCAAAATGTGAGCTTAAATATATCCCTCCTGAATTTAAAAACCATTTAAAGAATATATTTGATGCATTGAACATCAGTGACTGAAAACCAGAGGAATTGTGGGATGACATCATGAACATCATCCATGAAGAAAGCAAAAAGTCATTAAAAAGATGAGAAAAGAAAAGACCAAAATGGATGACAGAAATGACTCTGAAACTTGCCCTTGAGCAGAGAGTAGCTAAAGCAAATGAAGAAATGACAACATAAAAGAGCTGAACAGAAGATTTCAAAGAACAGATAGAGCAGACAAAGTCAATTACTATAATGAAATGTGCAAAGACATGGAGCTAGAAAACCAAAAGGAAAGAACACGCTCTGCGTTTCTCAAGCTGAAAGAATGGAGGAAAAAGCTTAAGCCTAGAGTTGCAATATTGAAATATTCTATGGGCAAAATATTGAATGATGCAGGAAGCATCAAAAGAAGATGGAAGGAGAGGTTCTGGCAAGATGGTGGACTAGGCAGAAGGATTGCACAGACCCTCTTCAACAAAGAAAAGGGAAACCAATTAACACAGACACAGAAGATAATCTTGGACCCCTGAGCCTTG
>NW_006921724.1:6316047-6318075 GCF_000298275.1 Orycteropus afer afer
TTGTATCCTTTCCCCATACTTATTCAATCTATACGCTGAGCAAATAATCTGACAAGCTGGACTATATGAAGAAGAACGTGACATCAAGATTGGAGGAAGAATCACTAACAACTTGCTATATGCTGACAACACACCTTAGCTTGCTGAAAGTGAGGACTTGAAGCAAAGTGAGTGACTTGAAGCACTTACTGATGAAGACTAAAGACTACAATATGCAGTATAGGTTACACCTCAATATAAAGAAAACAAAAATATTCACAACTGGATCGAAAAGCAGCATCATGATAAATAGGGAAAAGATTGAAGTTGTCAAAGACTTCACATTGCTTGGTTCTATAATCAATGCAAATGGAGCAGCAATCAGGACAGATGACATATAGCACTAGGTAAGCTGGCTGCAAAGGACCTCTTTCAAGTGCTGAGGAGCAAAGATGTCTCCTTGAGGACTAAGGAGCGCCTGACACAACCCATAATATTTTCAATCACCTCATATGCCTGTGAAAGCTGAACAATGAATAAGGAAGACTGAAGAAGAGTTGATGCTTTTGAGTTGTGGTGCTGGCAAAGAATGCTGAAAGTACTATGGACTGCTAAAAGAACTAACAAATCTGTCCCGGAGGAAGTGCAGCCAGAATGCTCCTTGGAAGCAGGAACGGCCAGACTTTGCCTCACCTACTTTGGTCATATTATCAGAAGGAATTATTCCCTGGAGAAGGATATCATGCTTGGTAAGGTGGAGGGTCGATGAAAGAGGGGAAGGCCCTCAATGAGATGGCTTAACACAATGGCCATGGTGATGAGCTCAAGTATAGCAAGGATTGTGGGCTGGCATGGGACTGGGTGGTGTTTCGTTCTGCTGTATATAACGTCACTATGAGTTGGAGATGACTTGACGGCACATAGCATCCCATCCCATCCCATCCCATCCCATCACGTCCCATCATATCACATTACATCACATCACATCCCACTGGGCAAATTTGTTGCAAAAGACCTCTTTAAAGTGTTGAAGAACAGAGATACCACTTTAAAGACTAAGGTGCACCTAACCCAAGCCTTGGTACTTTCAATTGCCTCATATGCATGTGAAAGCTGGACAATGAATAAGGAAGACCTAAGAGGAGTTGATACCTTTGAATTAATGTGTTGGCAATGAACACTGAAAATTCCAGGGACTGCTAGAAGAATGAACTAATCTGTCCTCGAAGAAGTGCAGCCAGAATGCTCCTTGGAAGCTAGTATGGCCAGACTTTGTGTCACCTACTTTGATTGTATTATCAGAAGGGACCATTCCCTAGAGAAGGGTATCATGCTTAGTAATGTACAAGGTCATCGAAAAAGGGGAATGCCTTCAAACAGATAGACTAACACAGTGGCTGCAACAATGGACTCAAGATTAGTAAGGAGTGTGAGGATGATGCATTTTCAGGCAGTGTTTTGTTCTATTGTACATATGGTCACTATGAGTTGGACACAACTCAATGGCACTTAACAACAACAACATGGGGCAACTCTGCCCTTCGTATCCCTTAAGGGCTCAGATTACTTTTATCTTCTTGCTCTGTCCTCTCTGGGGCATCATCTACAGTGGTTCATTACCACATCCACACTCCAGCCAGCTGTCATTGTAGATAGGTGCTGTCAAGTCAGTTCTAACTCATAGCAACCCTGTATACAACAGAATGACACAGTGCCCAGTTCTGTGCCAGCCTCACAATTGTTGCCATATTTGAGCCCATCATCTTAGCCACAGGAAGGAGCAAAAAGGAAAGATGAAAAATACTTCTCTTAAAGGATGACATACCATCAAAACGAATAACCTACGTGTAATCAGAATCCCAGAACAGAAAGAGACAAATAAAACCACAGAGAAAATTGTTGAAGATTTGTTGGAAGAGAATTTCCTGGCATGACAAAAGATGAGAATATATCCACTCAAGAAGTCCAATGAACCCCAAACAGGATAGACCCCAAAAGAAAATCGCCAAGACATATCATCATCAAACTCACCAAAACCAAAGATGAGGA
>NW_006921724.1:6318796-6328053 GCF_000298275.1 Orycteropus afer afer
CACATAACAAATGACAGCAGCAAATTCATACTTGTCAATAATTACACATCTGACAAAGGACTTATCTCTAAGATTTATAGAAAACTCCAACGCCTCAACACCAAAGGAATTAACAATCCAATTGAAAAGTGGGCAGAAAACATGAATAGACACTTCATCAAAGAGGATATTCAGGTGGCCAGCAAACACATGAAGACAGGTTAACGATTTTTGGCCATCAGATAGATGCAAATCAAAACAAAAATTAGATACCATTGCACCCCAGCACTGATGGCAAGGTTCAACAAGACAGAAAATAAATGCTGGTGGAGTTGTGGAGACATTGGGACTCTTATACACTGATGGTGGGACTATGAAGTGATACAAACACTGTGGAAAGCAGTACGGCAATTCCTTAAAAAGCTGGAAATGGAGATACCATTTGACCTAGCAATCCCATTACTAGGTATATATCCTAGAGAGGTCAGAGCCAGGACAGGAACAGATATATGCACACCCATGTTATCACAGCACTATTTACAATGGCAAAGAGACAGAAACAACCTACATGCCCATCAATGGAAGAGTGGATGACCAAACTATGGTACATACACACAATAGGATGCTATGCAGCACTAAAGAATAATGTGGAGTTTGCAAAACCCCGCATGCCATGGATGAACTTGGAGGACATTATGCTGAGTGAAATAAATCAATCACAGAAGGACGAATATAGTACTAGTTCATTATTATAAAAAGTCAAGGAAAGGTTTATATATGGAAGGAAACTTTTGGTTGCCTGAGTTGGGAGGATAGGGGAGGGAACACTGCAAAAAAAAAAAGAAAAATGCATTGATCCATGTAACTTTAGTTTTGTGTATTTCACTGTACATAAACTATATTTCAATAAAATTCATTAAAAAAAAAAAAAGAGCTAAGGAAGCAAGGGCTGAACTCAGGTGGTGGGGAGGTGGGGGGGATATCCCAAACAATCCATGGACTCAGCTATGGCTTTTGAAGGACATTCACTAGATGAATAAAGTCAAGTTGGATATGGGAAAAGAGAGTCCAGCAAAACTCTGGACAGCAGCATTTTCAGTGACCAGTGGAGAGCAGCTGGAGAAAGCAGCAATCCAGCAAAACATTTGCTTGATCAATGTTCATATCTGCAGTCAAAGTAAATTTAATTCTCCTCCTTAGAAGCAAGAAAGAATCCCTGATGAAAGCCAACATGAACCAGGAGAGTTTCCTTTCCACAGCAACTCCCAGCCACATTGCAAGCAAATATTTCCAGAAAAAGGGTGGTGTGATTATTCCTTAGCCATGCACACCTGCCATGCATCAGGACATTCTGATGTGCTGAAAATGAGAATTCTTCAGTAAAAATGGAATTGAATAAATTAGATTTGGATGTTCCAGACATGTTTTATAATTTATTCTTCTTTATGCTTTAGGATTCATTTTCAAAACACATTTTAATTGTCTTTGAAAACTCAAGTTTACTCTCAAAGGCCATTTTTATTTGCTTTTTGTTCAGTCGTTAGTGTGTGAATTGTATGATACAGAGATCAGCAACTAAGTGAAGGACTCCTGGCTTAGACCCACAGTACCAATAGAGAGTCCCCAAACTTAATGAATGATTTAGAAAGATTTGGCACATTTAAAATTCTTCTCAGTCACCATCAAACACCACTTTTCCCCATCGAAGAAACCAAGTTGTTCTCACAATATATCTTGTCACTTGGAGGATGGCTGAAACTGGAGACCCAAAGGCTCAGGGGTGGTAGCCTGTTTGTCTGTGATGCCTTTGTCAACATATATCATCTCATCTCACTCTTTCATGTTCTCTTCTCACACACAGAAATGATTTAAGCATCTGGTGGCTTTAAAATCAGTTAACCAGTTGCCATCAAGTTGATTCTGACTCTTTGCGATCCTGTGTGTGTCAGAGTAGAACTGTGCTCCACAGGATTTTCAATGGCTAGTTTTTCAGAAGTTGTTCACCAAGGCTTTCTTCTAGATAGACTCAAACTTCCGACCCTTTGGTTGGCAGCTGAGTGCATTAACCATTTGCACCTCCCAGAGAATCTTGTTTTAAAACGTGACCCCAAAATTCTTTGTCTCTCCTCCATTGAGAGGTAGGGTCTAAGTTCCCTCTCCTTGAATTTAGACTTTGTGACTGCTTGGTCAATAGAATTCAGTGAGGTAATTGTGGTGGCACATTCCAACCTGATCTCCAAGGACCCATTTTTTCTTATAATCCCCCACTTTGATGTGGATAGAATCTGTGTACGTTGTGTGAAATCACTCCCACAAATTTTATACATTCTAGGGCAAGGAAGAGATTTTCCAAGTGGACCTGTTATACTCATCCGTGCCCTTTAAAATCAGAATTGTCTTCCACTGGCAGTAGAAGAGGAAGTCAGAGATTATAAGCAGAAGAGGGAATTTGATTCAATGTTGCTGGATTTGAAGGTGAAGGGCCATATGTAAAGGAATGTGGGAACAGAAACCTCAGTCCTAAAACCACAAGGAAATGAATCCAACCATCAACTTAAATGAGCTTGTAAGTGGATTCTTCTCAGAACCTCCAGATAGGAGCCCAACTGAGCTGTCAGCTTGATTTTGGCCTCTTGAGAAGTTAAGCAGAGATCTCAGTCAAATTTGGCTGGATTTTTGCTCTACAGAACTGCAAATTAATGAATAAATATTGTTTAAACCACTAAGTTTGTGGCAATTTGTTGTGCAGCAATAGAAAACTAGTAGTTACACTGCCAATTTCAAGGTCCAGCCCTTAAAGGACAGACTGCTTCTGTTTTCTGTCTCTTGGAACATTTGCTCTAGGAATCCAACTGCCATGCTGTGAGGAAGCCCAAACAGCCACAAGCGATAAGGAGAGGTTCATGTGGAGAAGAACCAAGTCCCAACCCAGCTGTAGCTAAGTTCCTGGCCAAAAGCAGGACCAATTTTCCAGCCATGTGAGTAAGCCACTTTAGAGGTGGATCCTCCAGCCCCAGTTAACCCTGCATGGAACAGATACAAGCTTTCTTTACTAAATCCTACCCAGTTGGCAAAATACAAGTTGGCTTCTATTTTAAGCCACAAAATTTCACAGTGATGTGACTAGAGGATGAGTTTTCTGCTGCTTGCTCTAGTGCCAAAATTAATACTATATCTCTAGTGATCTGATGGATAAAAAAAACCTATTGCCTTTGAGTCAGATCTGACTCATAGCGACCCCTCCTTGGGTTTCCAAGGCATTATTAATATGAAAGCAGATTGCTCAACCTTCCTTCCGAGGAGTGGCTGGTGGGTTTGAACCATCAGCCTTCTGGTTAGCAGTCAAATGCCTTAGGCACTATGCCACCAGAGCTCATACTAAACCAAAAAAAAACCCCAAATCCACTGCCATCATGTCGATTCCGGCTCATAGCAACCTATAGGGCAAAGTAGAAATGGCCAATAGGATTTCCAAGGTTGTAAATGTTTATGGAAGAAGACTGCCTTATCTTTCTCCTACAGAGCTGTTGGTGGGTTTGAACCACTGGCCTTTGGGTTAGCAACCAAATGCTATGACCACTGCACCTCCAGAGTTCCTGGTGGATATTAAAGGTAAATAAAGCCATGAAAGGCATTGCATGTGACATTTCTACATGAGGGGAGAAACTACCCTTGCAACTTTAAGGATATGTTATTCTAGCCTACTTTTTTCATAGGAGTTTTTGAATCAAGGGGCAAAATGGACAGAGAATTTTGCAAATTCCTAGTTATAGGGAGATTTTCAACTTTGTGCATAGGTATACCAGACACACAAATGATAATATTCACTGTTGTTGAAGGTGTGATGTAGTAAGCTATCTCAAACACTGCATGTGGGACTGTTAATTGGCATAGTTCTGGAAACTACTTTGTGTTTATTAATAATTTTTAAATGATTTTATGCTTTGATACAGTATTTTATCCATTTTCTATGGCTGCTGTAACAAATTACCACATATGGCTTAAAACAATACACTCTCATTCTCTTATAGTTCTGCAAGTCAGAAGTACAAAATCAGCTTCATTGGACTGAGATCAAGGTGTCGACAGGACTGCACTTCCTTTGAAGGCGCTGGGGGAGAATCTGATCCTTGCCCTTTCCAGCTTCTGGTGGCTGGTGTTCCTTGGCTTGTGAGTACATCACTCCAATCTCTCCCTCTGTGGTCATATTTTCCTTGGTCTTCTCTAATTAAATTTCCCTCTGTCTCCATCTTATAAGGACATATGTGATAATTCATACAAGTAATCCAGGACAATCCCCCTCACTCCAGACCCTTCACCATATCTGTACAGTCCTTTTCTCCACATAAGGTAACTTTCACAGGTTATATTGGTTAGGATGTGGATATCTTTTGGGGGATTGTCATCCAACCTACCATAGTGTTCTGATTCAAGGGGCGTAATGTAAGTTATAGGGTTACTGTGAATTAGAATTGATGGCAGTGGGTTTTGGGCTTTGGAATGTAAGGGATAATGCTCCTTAGAAGGGATGATGGTGTCTTTGATTCACTTTGAACACAACACCAGGAAGGATCAACATTGTGTTTGGTAAAATAGAGGGCCAATGAAAATGAGAAAATTTCAGTGAGATGGATTGACATAATGGCCACAACAATGGACTCAAACATAGCAACAATCATGAAGATGACACAGGACCAGGTGTTTCATTCTGCTTTACACAAGATCACCATGAGTTGGAGATGTCTTGACGGCAAGTGATAACAACAACATGAGGTATAATATCAAATTAAAAAAATAAAATCATCTATGCATATATATAGCAGCTTTGGTAGCATAGTGCCTAAGACATTTGACTGCTAACCAGAAGGCTGGTGGTTAAAGCACACCAGGCACTCCTCTGAAGGAAGGTTGGGCAATCTACTTCTATAGTGGTACCGCTTCAGAAACCAATGGAGGTGTCGCTATGAATCAGATCTGACTTGACGGCAGTGAGTGATACATAAATATGTTCATATCAATATTATTTGCAATATAAAAAAACTGGCAACGACATAATGTTCACCTGTATGGGTATTCTTAAGGTCATTATGATGTGTTTATAATGACATTACATTATTATTATATTACAGCATAATGTCATGTGGCCATTAAAACAATGTTCAAGAATGGTTTTAATGATATGAAATAATATAATATTAAGTTAAATAAGTTATAAAATTGTATATACAACATTATTTCTACTGTATAATACATATAATAAAAACTTGTATTATTGTTCAACTTTAACCTCTTTCAACAAAAACTATATAAGCAACTTAAGGTATAACAATACAAAATTCTTTAAATAACTGATGGTATATCCATAAAACAATATGTTCTAGCCACTTAAAATTATTTCTGAAGAATAAATAAATTGAAAAAATATTTAGGTCATTTGCTTAAACAGGTTAGGAGGAAAAAGCAGGATATATATATATACACACACATATATATGGAGCTCTGGTGGCATAGTGGATAAGGCACTTGGCTACTAACCAACTAACCAGAAGGTTAGCAGTTCAAACCCACCAGCCACTCTGCAGAAGGAAGACGGGGCGATCTATTTCTGTGAAGATTTACATGCTTGGAAACCCAATGGAGGTAGCTATGAATTGGAATCCACTTGATGACAGTGGGTTTGCTTTGACTTTCTGGTTTTATATAAAGTTAATAATAATGTAATGTGTTTTGAGAGGTGATTCAGCCTATTGTATCTATGGGGAGCTCTGGTAGCATAGTACCTAAGGCATTTGACTGCTAACCAGAAGGCTGGCAGTTCACACCCACCAGCCACTCCTGGGAAGGAAGATGGGGCAATCTATTTCCATAGTGATACTGCCTCAGAAACCCAAGGAGGGATCGCTATGAGTTGGGTCCGACTTGATGGCACACAACAACAACAACATTGTATCTATGAGTGTTCACTTTTATTATTAACTATCATTATTATTATTACCATTATTTGCCAAAATCAACTTGATGGCAAACAACAACAGATGGTGCAAATGGTTGACACACTTAGCTTTTATATTTATTTATTTATCTATTTATATATTGTGATTTGGGTGAAGATTTACAGAGCAAATTCACTTTCCATATAGCAGTTCACATATACTTTGTCTCATGTCATTGACCACAGTTTACCACAATGCAACAGCTCCCCTCCCACTTCCTCCCCATAGTTATCTCTTCCCAGTGACCATCCCTCCATACTCTCCTGTGCCCTGAGCTGTCTCCCTGTGCATAAGCAGCCCTTCCTTCTCCCATGATTATTCTCTCCAGGGCATGTGTCTACTTGAGGTAAATGTTTAACCACACTTAGCTTTTAACAGAAAGTCTTGAGGTTCAAGTTCACCCAGAGGTGCTTTGGAAGAAAGACCTGGTGATCTACATTAGAAAAATAAGTCATTGAAAACCCTGTGGAGCACAATTCAACTCTAACAAACATGGCTACTCTGACACATGAGGGGTTGCCATGAGTCAATTTGACGGCAAGTGGGTTGATGGCATCATTATTATTATTACCCATTATAACTTCTAACATATTCCTATCCTACCACTTAAGCAAGTAAAACATTCCTTATGCCCTGCCTGGCAAAGTACATTTGAGAAGCTGTGGCTGCTTATCCAGGTATAGAGCTGGCACTGGTCTGACCTGGGTGAATGGAGCTGTGTATTTCTTCCTGTCTTTCTCTCCTGCAGACAGTAACCCCTGCTAGGACAGGTATTTGGCTTGTTTATGCAGTATCCACGTACCAGAAGATTGTATGGCAAATAGTAAGTGCTCTTTAAGTATTTCTTGAGTGAAATTAGCGGATTCTATAGCTGATCTAGGCCAATATGGGATATAGTGAAAAAGGCTGCATCAGACCCATCTCTTGTGATAGTAGATCCCACAGTGCTGTAAGCTGGAAAGTCCCAAGTTCTTCCGATATCCAAGTAGCCCCAAGGACACTTTGGACCTGGACGACTGAAAAGGTGCAACATTCCCCTTGTTACTCTTATACCCCATATCCGCTTGGTAAATGGAGGTTCAGCCATTCCCCACTCCCACCCACCTTCTGGGCCCGCAGGAACTCCATCCCACTCTGTGTGCTTGGATGGAGCCTGGGTGCCCTGCCCTGCCCTGCCCCGATTTTTTTTCTCTTTCTTTTTTCTGGTTTTTAGTTTGTTTGTTTTTGTCTGTTTTAAAACTACTACTATCATCAATACTTTTGTCCTTTTTACTATTATTCCCCTCCCAGGTCCTAGTTTCCAGCTTTTTTCTTTTCTTTGTTCCTGGTTGCAAAATTTTTTTCTTTTTTTCTCATGGTTAACCCCGTTTCTTGTTTTTCTTTTTGCATTTTTCCCATTTTTTCTTCATTATTCTCCTTCGCTGCCTTTTTCTCTTATTGCCCTATCCCCAGATATTGCAGGATTTCTTTTTTGTTTTTTTCACAGACTTTCTTGTTTGTCTGGAGGGCTCAGCCATTTTGAATGTTTACAAGCGGCAGCCATTTTGGATATTTAAAGTGACCAAGGGCACAGCCATTTTTTAATATCTACAAGTGGCAACCATTTTGGATTTTAAAGTGATAGCATTCTCATTCAGATTCCAGGGACCTAAGAACAGGCAGTGAGGCAGAAATCAGGGAGAGGACAGAGAAGGCAAAGGGGACAGGAACAGATCAAGGAGTCAGATGCAGGGATCCAGGTGAAGACAGGGAACCCAGGCCACACCCCACAAGGAGCAAGGCGGGAAGGCAGGGAGAGGAGAGAAAAGGCAAAGGGGACTGCAACATATTGAGGAGTTAGCCACAGGGATCCAGGTAAGGGTGCTTGGAGGGGTTTCCAACAGCTAAGGGAGACAAACTTGTCTGTTGGTTTGTCCTACTGTGGTGATGTGTTGCTGTGAGTCTTGAGGCTATGCCACTGGTGTTTCACTGGTGATACTGCACAGGTATCAGCCTGGCTTGCAGACTGAGACAGACTAGGAAGAAGAAGGAGGCCATCCACTTGTCAAAGACTTGGCCAGGGAAAACATTATGAATAGCAAAGAAACACTGTCTGATATATTACTGCATAAATTTATGAATAGTCCAGAAACATTGTCCAATACAGAGGAGGAAGATGAGTCACTTAGCTTAGAAAGCTCTCAAAGTAGGACTGGGCAAGAGCTGCATTATCAGAGTAAAATCAGGCTTACTCATATGGATAAGGTAAAGCTTTCAAGACCTCCATTTGCTTACGTGGCACCACTCAAATTGAAGAGAAACAGCTGAAAACATCCATTAATAATTGGAACATAGAATGTACGAAGTATGAATCTAGGAAAATCTGAAGTTATCAAAAATGAAATGGAACGCAAAAAGATTGATGTCCTAGGCATTAGTGAGCTGACATGGACTGGTTTTGGCCATTTTGAATCAGACAACCATATGATCTACTATTCCAGGAATAACAGTTTAAAGAGGAATGGCATGGCATTCATCATCACAAAGGATGTTTCAAGATCTGTCCTGAAGTACAATGCTGTCAGTAATAGGATAATATCCATACGCCTACAAGGAAGACCTGTTAATATGACTATTATTTAAATTTATGCACCAACCACCAAAATCAAAGATGAGGAAACTGAAGATTTTTATCAACTTCTACAGTCTGAAATTGACCGAACTTGCAATCAGGATGTGTTAATTATCACTGGTGACTGGAATGCAAAAGTTTTAAACAAAGACAAATCACCAGTAGTTGGACAATTTGGCCTTGTTGACAGAAATAATGCTGGAACTCGCATGGTAGAATTTTGCAAGATCAACAACTTGTTTATTGCAAACACCTTTTTTCAACAACACAAATGGCGGCTCTACACGTGGACTTCACCAGATGGAAAACACAGGAATCAGGTGGACTACATCTGTGGCAAGAGGTGATGGAAAAGCTCAATATCTTCAGTCAAAACCAGGCCAGGAGCTCATTGTGGAACAGAACATCAACTGTTCACATGCAAGTTCAACTTGAAGTTAAAGACAATTAAAATAAGTCCAAGAGAGACAAAATATGATCTAGAATATATCCCTTCTGAATTTAGAGACTATCTAAAGAATAGATTTGATGCATTGGACACCAATGACCGGGAACCAGATGAATTGTGGGATGACATCAAGAGCATCATCCATGAAGAAAGCAAGAGGTCACTAAAAAGACAACAAAAGAAGAAAAGACCAAAATGGATGACAGAAGAGACTCTGAAACTTGCC
>NW_006921724.1:6330261-6371354 GCF_000298275.1 Orycteropus afer afer
TTTTTTTTTTTTTTTTGGTTATAGCAACCTGCCCACATGACCTCTAGGTTCAGGAACTCCAGAAGATGTTCTGGGTGGCACTGACTTCACAGAAATGTTATGCACTCTTTACTTTAGAGCTCTGAAAGTTACCCGCAAATTAATAAAGATTATGGAAATTCATTCCACAAACAAACCCACAGAACCAAGCAAAGAGGGAAATCTTTGACCAAAAACCCTAGAGCTCTTTGAACACTGCCAATGACTGGCTGTATAATTATAAATTAATAGAAATAAAAAGTTGGGGTCATTAACATATCTTCTGCTCTTTTCATTTTTTAAGAGGAGTTCATATTACACTTTTTTTTTTAACTGATTACATTGGCCTATAATAACTATTTCTAAATGTGTGTTATTTTCAGGTGAATTCTAAGGTTCAAGAGCAAGGCAACTCAGGAATTAAGTAAAAGGTAGGCAGGAAAATGCAGGATGTAGAAAAGGACCTCCAGCCAAAAATAAAAATTATTTGTGTTAAAAATGGCTTTCATTTAAATACCTAAAGCACTTGTAGATAAACTATTCGTGATCTAGAACTGGCGATTATGTCAGTTAAAATACACATTTTCAGATATGCTTTTTTTCCGTGGAGGAAAGGCTAGAAAGTAACATATGAGCTGAGAAAGCGAAGAACTGTGTCAACATGATATATATATATATATATATATATATTTAAATAGGCTGGCTATGGTCTGAGCTCTCTCAGAACAATAAGTTCTGGGATCACTGAATTGTGAAGAACAATGAAATAATCCTAATGAAATGGTTTCTTGTGGCTTAAAAAACAAAACAAATCTACTGCCATTGTGTTGATTCCAACTCATAGTAACCCTATAAGACAGAGTAGTATTACCCTATAGGGTTTCCAAGGATGTAAATCCTTTTTTTATTGTGATTTGGGTGAAAGTTTACAGAGCATTCATTTTCCATACAGCAGTTCATACACATTTTGTTTCATGACATTGATTGCAAACCCCATAATGTAACAGCTCTCTTTCCACTTCCTCCCTGTAGTTAGTTTTTGCTGGTGCCCTTTCCTATGGATTCCTGTCCTCTGAGCTGTCTCCTTGTGCAAACACTGTCTTCTGATCGCCCATGGTTGATTTTTTAAAGGAGTGTACTTACCTGGTGTAAATATTCACCTTATAGCCTGTATATTGTTTGGGAAGAAGCCATGGGAGTGAGTTCAGTTCCAGGCCTGAAGGGTGACTAGAGGCCATAGTCTTGGGGGTCTCACTAGTCTCTATCAGACTAGTAAATTTGATCATTGTTGTGGTTTTGAGTTTTGTTCCATATTTTTCTCCCACTTTATCCAGGATCTCCTACACTGATCCCTTTCTGAGTGGTCAACAGTGATAGTCGGACACTATCTAGTTCTTCTGGTCTCAGGGTCATTTAGGCTGAGATTCCCACAGTCCACTAGTCTCTTGGGCTAATTGCTTCCATGTGTCTTTGGTTTTCTTCATTCTTCTTTGCTCTGGATGAGGAGAGATCAATTGTTGTATCTTAGATGGCTGCTTGCAAGCTTTTAAGACCCAGTTGCTATTCACCAAAGTAGGATGTAGAACAATGTTTTTGTGTAGTATGTTATGCCAATTCAGCTTGTTGTCTCCTGCCACCATGGTCCTGAGCCCATGGGCCCAGTGACTCACTCCCTCAGGGTGTTTAGCTGTGGCTAAGAAGTTATCATAACGTTGACCCATTAGCTCTATTATATATATATGGACACTCTTACAGCATATAGAAATACATACATAGAAATATAATCTGTCCAAGTTTGTAAATATTTATGGAAGCAGACTACTTCATCTTTCTCCTGTGGAGCAGCTGATGGGTTTAAACCACCCACTTTTTGGTTAGCAGCTGGAGGCTTTAACAACTATACCACCAGAGCTCTTTCTGGTGGCTTAAAAGGATACAGATTAGATCAATGTCAGTTACAGGAAGGAACGGCATTTCCCCCCATTTATTTGTCTCAGGGTGTAGTCAAAATATGACGTTTTGCTGGTGCTTGTTACGTGTATATGCCATTGATTGAGACCTCTAAGAAAATTAGAGGAGGAGATAAAACAAGTATTCCAAAGGACCCAAGAACTGTTACAAAAGCAGACACCATGGTGCTTTGTGTCAGGATTTAGGGTGACAGTCTTTTTCTGAAATTGTCCCAAAGTTAGGTCCTTGGGTGACACAAACATTTTGTGCTCATCTACTAACCTAAAGGTTAGTGGTTCAAATATACCCAGTGGTGCCACAGAAGAAGGCCTGGTGATCTGCTGCTATAAAGACTGCAGCTAAGAAACATCTATGGAATAGTTCTATTCTGCAACACATGAGGTTGTAATGAGTTAGAATCGACTCCATGGCAATGCTTTTTTTCTAAAAAGACAAGTTTGTTTGTTTACCTCTGAGGAGGTGGGGGTGGGAAGTGGGAGGCCTGAAGATTACCACTTAAAACCACAGTTCTCATATAAACGCTCCATAGAAAATTATATTTCATATTCTAGAGGACTTCACTTTTAGAAAGGAGCTCTGGTGGCACAGTGGTAAAGCCATTCAGTTGCTAACCAAAAGGTCAACAGTCGAAACCCAACTTCTGCTCCACAGGAGAAAGATGAGGGAGTCTGTAAAGATTTACAGCCTTGCAAACCCTATGGGGCAGATCTACTCTGTCCTGTAAAGTCACTATGAGTTGGAATTGACTCAATGGGAGTGAGATTGGTTTGGGTTTGATCACTTTTAAGAATTATTTTCCTCAGAAAACAAACCTGTTCTAGTGGATGCTTGGGTGCCTGGGAAGAAGAAACCGGCTTTACCAGACCCTGGGTCTGTGTTGGAGGCAGGAAGAGACCAAGGTCGTTCAGGCCATTTGAGGACATCCAACATGTCCACTATGCTTCAGGCAGGGAGACATCTGTCTGCTTCCTATTCCTTCTTGGACAAGAGAAACCAAGGTGGACAGGGTACTGAGAGGGGCCTGGCTCTAAGGGACTTGAGAAAGCTCTTGGAAGGAATGGAGAATAGCGGCTGGAGTGGGGGACATTCTTGGCCCTGAGGCCTTTGGCTTCTCAGGCCAGGTTTGGACTTCCTGTGGCTGCTGTTTGTGGTTGGCTAATGATTAATGAGGAAATATGTTCCTCTGGGTTGCTCACACCTTCCTGGAGTATGGGGCCAATTGCGGAGGCCACTTCTTTGTTTATAACCAGGCCAGTGATGTGACAGAAAATTTTTGTGAGCCACATCCTGTAAGCTGGTGAAAAGGAATCAGGACTTTCCAAAGCCCAGAAGGAATTTGCTCTGGAGTTTCTGTGGAGAGAGATATAGACCAAGAAGGTTTTTGGAAATGGAGTGCTTCCTCTGAAGTCCTGACAAGATCTACTGCCTGAGGTAAGAACAATACTTGCTGGGTCCTCTCCTGCAATGCTAACTTGTGTAGTGGGTTTATTTATCTATAAGATAGCTGGGCCTCCTCCCACTAATTAATTAGCCCTCCTGATGAGGACACTTCAGCCCGGAGAAGGACTTCAGCTGGGTTTCCTAGGGAAATTGCATTGATATTTCTTTCCCAATTTCTACAAAGTTAAAAATTAAAAGAATGGACTGCTCTGAGAGTTTAGAAATTTTGAAAGATTTCTAACTGAGCGGAGCTAGTCTTGGTTATGCAGTGAGCTGCTCTCATGGACACATTTAAAGCTGAGACTGTGCTGGAATTTTAGGGGTCAGGATTCAGAGGCAGGAAAATTACTATGACCCAGGTTCTTCATTGGACACACCTGAGGGTGCCATATTTTTTCCTAATGAGAAGTGTTTATGGAAAGTAGAATGGCTGTGAAATCTGTGGAAGTTCTAGGACTGACCACAACTTATCAGTCATTGCTAAGATAGGCCTGGTACAGTGAATATCAGAGGCCACAAAACTGGAGTTTTTGGATTTGTAGGAGAATGTTAGTGTCTTTTTGTTTAGGTGTGGGCATTTTGACTGAGTCCCTTACACAGATTTTTTGTAGCTAATTCCCACTAACTCTTGAGAAGCAAGTTGGCCTCTGTTTTGTTTAGATTTGGGCTTCATCTAAAAAAACTACTGCTGTCCAGTCGATCCTGACTCATAGCGACCCCTCCTTGGGTTTCTGAGGTGGTATCTCTATGGAAGTAGATTGCCCAATCTACCTTCCAAGTAGTGGCTGGTGGGTTTGAACCATCAGCCTTCTGATTAACAGTCAAGTGCCTTAGGCACTGTGCCACCAGAGCACCCTGCTGTCTAATTAAGTTGTTGGTGAATATTTCCAACAATCCAGAAATAAGGCTTAATTAATGGAAGTTAAGAGCTCTGGTGGCACAGTGGCTAAAACATTTGGTTGCTAACCAAAAACCTGTGGTTTGAGCCCACCAGCTGCTCCATGGAAGAAAGATCGGGCAGTCTGCTTTCTTTAAGATTTAGAGCCTTGGATATCCCATGGAGCAGTTCTATTCTGTCCTGTAGAGTCTCTGTGAGTTAGAATCAACTTGATCATAGTGGGTTTGGTTTTTTGGAATTGAGAGTACCATATTTGACAATTGATATGACTAGCTGTGTGTGTCCACATATATCTTCTGAGTATTAATATCTGCCTTTTCAGTGTAGTCAAACTAGTTGGGGGTTAAATCCTGTCTATTCAATATAATTTAAGAAGACAAGATTTTAAGATGACTTTATAGTTTTTTCAACTAAAATTAGGTAATTGAAGTCTTCCATAATGAAATGAATGAGAAGTTAAATCTTGGGTCCCGATCACACTTCTCCATAGAGATATTAACTGAAACATGCATGGTCCCCATTTAATTAAAGTGACTTGTCTGATTTTAATTTAAACTTGAAACCAGCTTAGGGACAATGTCGCTCCTATGCACACCCCTCCTATACCAAATCCATGTTGGTAGCAATCTCTTGGAGTCCCTGGGTGATGCAGATGATTCACGCTCTTAATGCTAACCAAATGGTTGGAGGTTTGAGTCCACCCAGAAGCTCCTTGAAAGAAAGACCTGGTGATCTACTTCTAAAAAATCAGCCATTGAAAACCTCTGGAACATAGTTTTACTCTAACACACATGGGGTTGCCAGGGATTAGAACTGACTTCATGGCCACTGGTAAGTAATTTCACAACTGTGTTCTTGTTGCTCTCGATGTGTTCCTACACTGTCTGGTGGTTCTGAGTTTTAAAGCATTTGGACTCTTTAGAAACAGAGTCATTCTCTCACATAGAGAATAATTATGAATCTCGTGAAAAGATTGACAGAAGGGGATATTTAACAAGCTTAATCATCTCTTTTCAGTCTCTGACATGACTCAAATTTGTTATCAGTGACTGGAAATATTTTCTAATTGACGTTAATCTATTGCTACAGTTTTGCAAATGTCTGCTCTACATTTCTTATTTATTGCTTTCTATAAGATGTGGCTGGTGGGTTTGAACTGCCAGCCTTCTGGTTAGTAGTTAAATGCTTTAGGCACTACACCACCAGAGCTCCCACCAGCCACCTTCCTTAGAAGGTAGGTTGGGCAATCTACTTCAGTAGTAATACCGCCTCGGAAACCCAAGGAAGGGTTGTTATAGGTTGGATCTCACTTGGTGAGTTTTTTTTTTTTTTTTTTTTAACAAGATGTATAATAACCTTTTATAACTAAGTGGCTTAACTTCTCCCTGGTTCTCTACTCTAGCCTTATGTTCTAGATGAATGGTAGAGCAATTTATTGGTTTGTTGTTGTTGTTATTTGCCATCGAGCTGGACCTGACTCATAGCAACCCCTCCTTGGCAATGTCACTATGGAAGTAGATTGCCCCATCTTCCTTCCGAGGAGTGGTTGGCAGGTTTGAACTTCCAGCCTTCTGGTTTGCAGTCAAGTGCCTTAGGCACTACGCTACCAGAGCTCCCAATTTATTGGTAGAGTTGTGTAAATGGAACCTTGAAAATTAGTAAATGATTTATTTACTTAGGATCCTAACCATATCTCACTTCCTTTGTGTATAGCTGCTATACAACATGCTACTGAAGCACACTCTTAGGAGTTTGCTTTTTCATCTGTTTCAGATTATCTCATGAGTCTAGGTGCCATCATGCAGTGGGGCTGCAGCACAGACATGTTGAACCTTATTTTGCACATGAGTAATTAGAGTTTAGTCAAAAACAAAATCAAAAGCCACTGAATTGATCTGACTCACAGTGACCCTATAGGACCAAGCAGAACTGTCCCATAGGATTTCCAAGGTTGTAATCTTTACAGAAGCGGGCTGCTACATCTTTCTCTTGTGGAGCAGCTGGTGGGTTCAAACCTCCAACCTTTCAATTAGTGGCCCAGTGCTTTGACCAAAGGTTGAATTTTGCTGTCCAAAGGAACCAGAGAAACTAAGAGGTTGAAAATCTCATGTTGCTTCTATAAGCCATAAATATCCAGGAACGTGCCTGAGTGGAAAATTCAGTCACTGGCCTGAGCATCTCTACTCTCCTCCACACTAGCACTCTGTGTTTCATTCAGCAACTCATATGAGGTGTTTTTTTTTACAGAGCAAGGTGTAGTGATTATTTGCCCATGACTATTCAGTTCTTGTATGTCTGCTTATAGGAGTCCTTGTGGTGCAATAGTTAAGTGCTTGGCTGCTAGCAGAAAGCTCAGCAATTCAAACCCAGCCAGCAGCTCCATGGGAGAAAAAAACCTGATGATTGCTCCTATAAAGATTATAGCCTAGGAAACCCTACTGGGCAGTTGTATTCTGTTCTGTAGGGTTGCTATGAGTTGGAATCAACATGATGCCATCCAACAACAACCTGTCTTCTTGTGGTTGGTTGTTGCCTATGAGAAGAAAGGAGACCAGAACCCTCAATGAGTGTGTCAATGCATTTCAAAACCCCACCATCAGGTCTTCAGTGGGAAAGGGCACTGCACATTTTGAAGGGGCCATGTGGCCTGTGATATCTGCACAGATGCCAAAGCTGTCACCTGAAAACCAGCCCCAGGTCCCTATGTGCCACACATCTGTGATATTCACGAATGTTTGGAATAGAAGCCATTTTCTGAGTTTAAGGAACTTCTGGTTTTGCGCAGTTCTTGATACATTCATTGTGTAGGTAATTTAATTCTAAATGCACAATGGGACCAAGCAGTGCCAGTGAGTGCCTTGAATAGGCTTGCCCAGGAGAGAAGAAAACAGTAAAAAGAAAATACATGGATAGTTATCAAAGAGCAAAGATTGGAAGGAAGAGACAAAAGGAGTATGTGATCAAATCCTCAAGTGGTGCCAAGTGGCTGACCTTAAATATGACTTAATTCCCTTTGACTTACCCCTCATTCTGCCCCAGCCACAGAGCAGACCTCTCTGCAACTCCTCAAACATGCCTGACACAGTCCAACCCCAGGCCTTTTGTACCTGCTGTTACTGGTGTCATTGAGATTGGTGTCAAGCAGTGTGGTAACTCATGGTGTCACCACTTCCCTCCTCCCCCCACCTCTACAAGACCATACAGAATCCTTAGGTAATGTATATTATCAATTGTAATCATACAATAATATATGATAAATATAGTTGTAAATTGCTTAAATGTAATATTTCTGAGACTATATGAATGCTAACAATAAAATTGTTTTGTAAAAATCTTTCTACATTGAATTACAATATCATTAGTTACTGCATTATTAGTAACTGAGCAGAGCCTTTTTTTTATTTTTGTCCTTCTTTTCCTTTAATCACTGATTAACTCTCAAAAAGGTTAGTAGTATAGATTCACAAATTTTAATTATCACAATCTTATAGCTAAAGGATCAGAAAATTTGATGAAATAAGTGACTAGAAAAGTATCATCAGCAACAAAAATAACAGTGCATGCTTGTAATGCATGCAAATGAAACCACAGGCTTTGAAGCATCCTTGTGATTGGGTAGTAATGACAGCTCTGACCTGAGTGCATTAGAAGGTTCAAAAAGTAAATCAGCACAGAGTTTTAGCTTTGCAGGTGTATTGATACATGTATGCTGGGCTTACAAAAAAAAATTTTTTTTGTTGTAACTAACTACAGGGATATTTTTATAAAACATAATACATTTCTGCTGAAACACTGTACAAAAATTTTGTTAACAGTCATTTTGGTTTCATCACATCTCCAGGTGTCACTTGATATGGTCCACATCCCTGCTGCACCCCATAGTGATGCCATTGCCCATTGTTTCCTTTGCCAGGAAGGCTCTTCCTGCTGATAGCCATGTGTCTGGCTCCACCCCTCACTCATGCTCATAGAGCACCTTCCCAGGGATCCTGGCTTTGCCCATCCTTTTAACTAAGATGACCAGCCCACCCACTACAGTGCCCTGTGTACACAGTCCTCCCTGTTCTATTTTCCTCCATACTTCTTGCTACCTTCTCATTGACTGTTTAATTGATCTGTTTATTTTGTTATTTGTCTCCCCTTTTGGAAATGTAAACTTCTTGTGGGTAAGGTTTTTTTTTTAAATCATTGATTAAAGCATCATGATCAAAATAAATAGAAGTCAGTTCACTCTCTACATCTTGCTCAGTAATTTCGTGGTGATGATATGTGATCTACATTCCGTAATGTATACATGGGCTTGGAAGGTAAGAGCAGTTAATACAGTGATTCAGAAACCTGAGCAAGCACAGTAGCATTTGGCAAACTTGCTAAACCACAGAATTATGGACCTGCCCCTAGGGTTTCTGATTCAGAAGTTTTGAGTCCCTGGGTGGTACAAATGGTTAATGGGCTCAGGTGCTAACCAAAAGTTTAGAGGTTTGATTCCACCCAGAAGCACCTCAGAAGAAAGGCTTGGTGGTCGACTTTCAAAAAATCAGCCATTGAAAACCCTGTGGAGCACAGCTCTACTCTAACACATGTGGAATTGTCAAGAATTGGAATAGATTCCACAGCACCTGGCATGAGTAGGCCCTAGAATTTGCTTTTCTAACAGGTCCCCAGGTGAAGCTAATGCTACTGATTACTCTGAAGTGAAGTGCTGATCTAAGTTATCCTTACCCACATTTGCTGATAGGGACACAGACTATCTCTGAATGAAAAATGCCTCATGTCAAGACTATTACCTGCCTGCTTTATTTCCCCAGGGTAAGGAAGAACATGATGAGATGGAGGACCATTGGAAAGCCATTCCCACTTTGCTGGTCATCCTGTCTGGGTTAGCAGGTAGGGATAATAGGAGCTTGGTGGAATATTCTTTGGGCAGGGGTGGAAGGGAGCCCAGAGGAGGCTACTGGAGCAGACAGCCATCCCACCACATCTTTCCCCTTTCCCTTGCAACCTTTTTGCTCAAGTCCATTTCCTGCTGTGTTGACTCAGCTCCATGAATGTTCCTTTGGGTGCAACTGACACCCCTTCTTCCCCTTTATGGTGCTCTCTCTGTTCTGGGAGTCTGTCTTTGGTATTTTTCCACTAGTTATTCCTCTTACTGAGATACCTCTCCCCCCCTGCCTTTTTTTTTTTTTTTGCCACCTTAATTTCTTTTAAAAATTATTCTATTATATTTTTGGTGAATGTATACATAGCAAACTAAGTTCCTATTCAACAATTTCTACATGTAATGCTCAGTGACATAGGTTACATTCTTTGCATTGTGTTAACAATCTCTTATGTCTTGTGCCATTCCCATTAATTTAATCTCACTGCCCCCCAAACTTCTCATCCATGCTTAATAATAGTTGTTGTCCATTTGGTCTTATATAGATTTTTTTTTTTTTAAAGGAGGCAGTTAGTCAAGGGTGACATTCTTTACTTTTTTAAGCTAAACTGCTATATAGGTAAAAGATGACTCCAGCAGAGAGTATTGGTTCAAGGTTTAAAGAGGATCTCAGGGCAATAGTCTTGGGAATTCCTCCAATCTCAATGAGTCTGGTAAATCTAGGTTCTTTGAGAACTTGGGGTTATTTTCCATATTTTTTCTCACATTCTATCAGGAAACATCTATTGTGACCTTGGTCAGAATGTTCAGTAGTATTAGCCAGGCACCTTCTAGTTCTTCTGGTCTCAGTGTAGAGAAGGCCATGGTTCATGGAAACTAATTTTCCTGTAGTCTTGTTCCTCCTTTGATTCTCAGATTTCCTTCTTTCCCTTTTGCTCCAGATGAATAAAGACCAACAGTTATAGCTTAGATGGCTGCTTGCAAGCTTTTAAGATTCCAGATACTACTCACCAAACTAGGAGGTAGAACATAAAAACTTTATGAACTACATTACACCAATTTATTGAATTGGCCCACGAGACTATAATCCTAAATCTTCAAACCAAGATAACTAATCTTGTGAGGTGTTTGGTTATGTCTAAGTAGTGTTATTACCTGAAAAATAGTGGCATCTGGCCCTGGAGCAGTACAGCCAATAGTTTACACCAGAGTTCAAGGAAAAGAAGAGAGAATATTAAAACAACAACAACCATTGGGAGACAGATGGGGTCTCAGTGACTCCAAAAATACCTGCTCTAACTCAGCGTTTAAAATCAGGGGTTCTTCTATTAAAGGAAAAAGAGACACAGGATGTGTGCAGGATTAATTAGCAATTTTCCAAAACTTAGAAGGACAATGGGTAATTAAGAAAGAAATGTTTCCTGTGAGTTCCCAACAGTTAGGTAATCCTTAAGAGGCTCCATTAAACCAAACCCACTGCCATTGAGTCAAATCCGACTCATAGCAACCGCTCCTTGGGTTTCTGAGGCAGTATTGCTATGGAAGTAGATTGCCCAACCTTCCTTCTGAGGAGTGGCTGGTGGGTTTGAACGACCAGGCTTTTGGTCAGTAGTCAAACGTCTAGGCACTATGCCACCAGACCTCTCAAGAGGCTCCATTAGTGTTTTGTCAAAGCTCAGGTGGCCAGTCCTAAAATCCAGCCCAGAAGACTTTAGTGGCCCCCCCTTAGATCACAGGAAACAGCAGGAACTGATAATTGCATCTTAAAGAGAGAACAAGTTATTTATAACACAAGGTTGAAGACAGGTTTTAAAGAAATGGCATCTTAAATAAAAAACATGGAGTCTTATTCTAACAATATGGAGTCAGGCCTAATAGCAAAAATCTTCATCTTTACAATATCAGCATCTGTAGCCCATATTTGTGTGTGTGTGTGTGTGTGTGTGTGTTTGGTTGTTGTTATTGCAAAATGATACATAACATAGCATTTACCAATACATCCTTTTTCTTGTGTGCAGTTTAGTGGAGTCAGTTACATTAGTCAAGCTGTGCATACTTCACTCACATTTGATGCTGTTTTCCCCATCACCATAGACAAAAAGTGACTACTATCTGGAGAATGAGTCCCTTTCTTCTCAAACACACCCCATCCTACCCCTGGTAAACACCAATGAACATTATTAGAGCTTAAATTCTAAAGCACTTGGTTTGTGGAAGACTACAGTCTACAGTGTGAGCCCTAACCCTGTTTTGGGTCTTGACATAAATTCAGACACCATTTGAGTTCTTTCTGATCATTAAACCAGCAATGTGGTTATGCATAGACAAAGCAAAGGTGAGCCCAGGTCGGGGCAGTTTGCCCTCAGGAAGAGTGTGGTTGAAAGTAGATTATGCTCACACAAAGAACTAGGGCATTGTCTGGGAGTGTCCTTAATAATTTATTTAAAATAGCCATATGTTATCTGATTTAAATTAAGTTGTGGTCTGGTGTTGTCTTGTAGCCACCTTGTGGCTATGACTCAGGGCTGCAGAGTCATAATTTGTACCTCGATCACCATTAGCTCAGTGGTCAAGCCCCAGAACCAATCCTGTAGCTCTTTTTAATCTTTAGTTATGTACATATCCCAATCATGGTCCTTTCCCCACTTCTGTAGTCCCACCTGCTTCAGTGATGAATTGGCCTGCTATTAATCATGATTTTGTGATGTCTCCCTTTGTTTTGTATCATATAAAATTAGCCCATGTCTGTAGGTCAGGGACTCCATTTGGCTCCTGTACTGGATGATTATCTATGTTTTGTCTTTGTCCTGTCTAAGGCTTAACAAAAGTGGCTCTATAGAACATGTCTACTACTCATCTGTAATTTTGTTGAACTGTAGGGCCTTGAGTGTTGTTGTGAGGCTGGAGGCTACACCACTGGTATTTCAAATGGTGAACAGGTTTCAGCATACTTTCCAGACTGAGACAGATTGGGAAGAAGGAAAAGGCCATCCACCTCTCAAAAGATTGTTCAGGGAAAACCTTATGAATAGAAGTGAAACATTGTCTGGTATAGTGCTGGAAGATGAGCCCATCATGTTGGAAGGCACTCAAACTACTACCGGGAAGAGCTGTCTCCACAAAGTAGAGTCAACATTAATGATGTGGATGGAGTAAAACTTTCAGGACCTCCATTTGCTGGTGAGGCATGACTCAAAATGGGAAGAAACAGCTGCAAACATCCATTAATAAATGGAACATGGAATGTATGAAGTATGAATCTAGGAATACTGGAAGTTGTCAAAAATGAAATGGAATGCATAAAGACTGATATTCTAGACATCAGTGAGCTGAAATGAACTGGTATTGGCCGTTTTGAATCAGACAGTCACATGGTCTACTACACCAGGGATGACATATTGAAGAGAAATGGTGTTGCAGTCACTGTCACAAAAAATGTTTCAAGATTTATCCTAAAGTACAATGCAGTCAGTGATAAGATAATATCCATAAGGCTACAAGGAAGACCAGTTAATGCTTCCATTATTCAAATTTATGCACCAACTATGGTCAACTGAAATTGACTAAATATGCAATCAAGATGTATTGATGATTACTGGTGATTGCAATGCAAAAGTTGGAAACAAAGAAGAATCATCAGTAGTTGGAAAACATGGCCTTGGTGATTGAAATGATGCCAGGGATTGCATGATAGAATTTTGCAAGACCAACAACTTACTCATTGCAAATACCTTTTTTTCAACCCCATAAATGACAGCTATACACATGGACCTCTCCAGATGAAATACACAGGAATCAGATCTAGTACATATGTAAAAAGAGGAGATGGAGAAGCTCAATATCATCAGTCAAAACAAGGCCAGGAGTTGACCGTGGAACAGACCATCAATTACTCATATCCAAATTTAATTTGAAGCTGAAGAAAATTAAAACAAGTCTACATGAGCCAAAATATTACCTTGATTACATCATGCCTGAATTTAGAGATCATCTGAAGAATAGATTTGATGAATTGAACACCAATGGCTGAAAACCAGATGAGTTGTGGGATGACATCAAGAATATGATACACAAAGAAAGCAAACAGTCATTAAAAAGACAGTAAAGGAAAAAAAAAAAAAAGAAAATGGATGTTGGAAGAGATTCTGGAACTTACTCTTGAATGGAGAGTAAAAGCAAATGGAAGAAATACGATAAAAGAGCTGAACAGAAGATTTCAAAGGGAAGCTGGAGAAGACAAAACAAAGTATTATAGAGAAATGTGCAAAGACCTGGAGTTAGAAAACCAAAAGGGAAGAACATGCTTGGTATTTCTCAAGCTGAAAGAATTGAAGAAAAAGTTCAAGTCTCAAGTTGCAATATTGAAGGATTCTATAGATAAAATATTGAATGATTCAGGAAGCATCAAAAGAAGATGGAAGGAATACACGAGAGTCATCCTATCAAAAGGAATTGATCGATGTTCAACTATTTCAGGAGGTAGTATATGATTAAGAACCAATGGTATTGAAAGAAGTCCAAGCAGCACTGAAGGAATTGGTGAGAAACAAGGGTCCAGGAATTGATGGACTAGCCAGTTAGATGTTTCAACAAATGAATGCAATGCTGGAGGTGTTTACTTGTCTATGCCAACAGATTTGGAAGACAGCTACCTGGCCAACTAACTGAAGAGATAGACCTTTGTGCCCATTCCAAACAATGCTGATCCTACAGAATGCGGAAATTATCAAACAACAATTACTAATATCACACACAAGTAAAATTTTGTTGACTATAATTCAAAAAGAGTTGCAGCAGTGAATTGACAGGGAACTTCCAGAAATACAAGCTGGATTCAGAAGAGGATGTGGGACGAGAGATATCATTGCTAATGTCAGATGGATCTTGGCTGAAAGCAAATACCAGAAAGATGTTTACCTGTGTTTTATTGACTATTAAAAGCATTTTACTGTGTGAATCATGACAAATTATGGATAACATTGAGAAGAATGGGAATTCCAGAACACTTAATTGTGCTCATGAGTAACCTGTTCATAGACCAAGAGGCTGTCATTTGAGCAGAACAAGGGGATACTGCATGGTCTAAAATCAGGAAGGGTGTGTGTTGTATCCTTTCACCATACTTATTCAATCTGTATACTGAATAAGTAATCTGAGAAGCTGGACTATATGAAGAAAAACATAGCATCAGGATTTGAGGAAGACTCATTAACAACCTGTGATATGCAAATGACACAATCTTGCTTGCTGAAAATGAAGATGACTTGAAACACTTACTCTGACGAAGTTCAAAGACTACAGTCTTCAGTATGGATTACACCCCAACATAAAGAAAACAAAATTCTTCATGATTCAACCAGTAAGCAATATCATGATTAAATGGAGAAAAGATTGAAGTTGTCAGGGATTTCATTTTACTTGGATCAACAATCAACACCCATGGAAGCAGCAGTTAAGAAATCAGACATTGTATTGCACTGATTAAATCTGATGCGAAAGACCTCTTTAAAGTGCTGAAGAACAAAGATGTCTCTTTGAAGACTAAGGTGTGCCTAACCCAAGCCATGGTATTTTCAATTTCTTCATATGCATGTGAAAGCTGAACAATGAATAAAGAAGATTGAAGGAGAATTGATGCCTTTGAATTATGGTGTTGGTGAAGAATACTGAAAATGACATGGACTGCTAGAAGAATGAACAAATCTGTCTTGGAAGAAGTCCAGCCAGAATGCTCCTTGGGAGCAAGAATGGCCAGATTTTTTTCTCACCTACTTTGGTCATGTTGTCAGAAGGGATCATTCCCTGGAGAAGGATATGATGCCTAGTAAGATAGAGAGTCAGCGAAAATGGGGAAGGCTTTCAACAAGATGGATTGACACAGTGGCTGCAACAAAGGGCTCAGGTATTGCAAGAATTGTGGGGCTGGACCTCAGTGTTTTGTTCTGTTGTACACAGAGTGGCTATGAGTAGGAGCTGACTCTATGGCACCTAACAATGTAGAATATGTTTGAATCTTGGGATCTTTTTTTTCTCCTAAAACAATATATGCCTTTTCTTGTTATATCATAAAACCAAGATCATGCATTTGTCCTTTCATGATTGGTTTATTTTACTAAGCATAATGTTCCCCAAGTCACAAGTCATTTCAATAACTCACTTTTTCTGGCTGTGTAATATTACCTTATATGTACATTCCACAGTTTATCTATTCTTCCATCGATGTCATTTAGGTTGTTTCCATCTTTTTGCTTTTGTGAATACTGCTGCAGTGAATGTAAGTATGAATATGTCTGCTTGTCTCTCTTCTATTAGATCCCTAGGGCTCACCTCTTTACTTTCTCTCTGGCCATCAATATGGCCTGGCCCAGGAATGCATCTTCCCCAAAGCCGTCTTGACTCTTACAGTTTTTGTGGTGGAAATTCCAGTTAGCATTTATGGGCTGGGTGAGGGTCCTGCTTGCTGTGTGTGTGAATGCTGCCATCTCTTACCACAGCTCCTCTTTCTAGAACCCTCTTGGTGGGGTCTCCCTATCAGACTTAGCTTTGAGGAGACAGAACATGGGATCGCAAGATCCTTAGTGTTATGAATTGAATTGTATCCCCCCAAAGCATATGTTGTGAATCCTAATCCGTATACCTTTGCATATAATTCCATTTGGGAATAGGGTTATGTTTGTTATATTAAAGAGGCCATATCAGTGTAGGGTATGTCTTAAACCTAATGACTTTTGAGATATAAAAAGGACAGATTTGGCACTGATGCAAGCACAAACAGCATGAAGGTGGGGGTGAGGAGAGGTGGTGGTAGAAGGGGATAGATACCATGTGGAACCAAGGACCCAAGGATCCAGAGCTGATAGAGAGAAAAATTTCCCCTAGAGCCAATGCCCTGAATTCTGTTTTCTTGTGATATTTTTGTTACAGCAGCATTAAGAGACTAAGATACTCAGAGTAACTGAATTTTGTACCACCAGCTCTGTTTTAACTATATCTTGTCTAGTTTTCATTGTTTTGTGTGTCTTGTCTTCCCAACTAGAGATGAACTTATCAGGGGTATTCATTCTGTGTTTTCAGTTTTGTACATTCATTCCTCATTTTATTGCATTGCATTTTTTTTTTTTTTTTTTACAAATTAATAGTCTGTGGCAACCCTGTATCAAGCTAGTCTATTGATGCCATTTTTCCAACATGTGCTCACTTTATGCCTCTGTGTCCCTATGTCACAAAAAAATATTCTTACAATATTTCAAGCTTTTTCTTAATGCTATTGCACACTTAATAGATTATAGTATAGCATAAATATAACTTTCATATGTACTGGGAAACCAAAAAAAATCATGAGATTCGTTTTATTGTTATGTTTGCTTATTTGCAGTGGTCTGGAACTGAATTGGCAATATGTCCAAGTATGCCTGTATTGAAGTATAATATACTTTCAGAAAAGTACACTTGTCTTAAAGATACAAGTTGATGAATTTCCACAAACTGAACATATTCATGTAATCAATATTGAGATCAAGAACATTCCATAAACAGCCCCCAGAAACCCACTGTACTCCTTTTTAGTTACTTTTAACTCTTCCCTTCCCCCAAGTGACCATTATCCTGACATCTGACAGCATAGATACATTTTGCTTGTTTTGTACTTTATATACCAGTTACCATGGAGTTGATGCTGACAGCTGGTGACCCCATGTATGTCAGAGTAGAATGATGCTGCATAGCACAAGGTTTCAGTGCCTCATTTTCAGAAATAGATCTTCAGGCTTTGTTTCTACCCTGTATTAGTCTGGAAGCTCTGTTGAAACCTGGTCAACATGATAGTATTGCTCAGGCAACCACTGACAGATGGGTAGTGGCTGCATATGAGGTGCACTGGCTGGATTTGAACTCAGGTGGCCTACATGAGTGACAAGAATTCTACCACTGAACCACCACTTCCCCAAAACCAGTTGCTGTCAAGTCAACTCTAACTCATAGGGACCTCATAGCTGTCAGAGTAGAACTGTCAGTAGCAACTCTTCGGAAGGAAGATGGGGCAGTCTACTTCCGTAGTGATACTGCCTCGAAAACCCAAGGAGAGGTCACTATGAGTCGGGTCCGACTCGATGGCACATAACAACAAATAACATTTTTCACAAGTAGGTCACCTTTCTTCTTAGGCACCTCTGGGTAGACTTGAACTGCTAACTTTTCAGTTTGTTGTTGTTGTTATGTGCTGTCAAGTCGGCCCTGACTCATAGCGACCTTTCCTTGGGTTGCAGAGGCAGTATCACTATGGAAGTAGATTGCCCAACTTTTCTTTTGAGGAGTGGCTAGTGGGGTTTGAACCACCAGCCTTCTGGTTAGCAGTCAAGTGCCTTAGGCACTATACCAAGTGTTTAACCATTTGCTCCAGCCAGGGATTCTTTATATACATATCACTCTATTTTGGATGACCAGGCAGTGTTCTAAGAACTCTCGTCATATGTTTGTTGTTGTTATGTGCCTTCGAGTGGGACCTGACTCATAGAGACCCTTCCTTGGGTTGCAGAGGCAGTATCACTACAGAAGTAGATTGCCCAACCTTCCTTCCGAGGAGTGGCTGGTGGGTTTGAACTGCCAGCCTTCTGGTTAGCAGTCAAGTGCCCTAGGCACTACACTACCGGAGCTCCTTCTGGTCACATAGCATTGCATAAATTAGCTCGAATAAAATACAATAGGAAATATCAGAGTGTTTTGCTGTTTTTTGAAATTTTGGTTTTGGTATATTTACACATTAAATCCATGAGCACAAGGCTGTTGTGTTAAAAAGTATTTGTGGTCAAAGATGTTTGGGAGGTGTTTCCTTACAGTGTGTAGACCAAGCCTTTTGTAGGTTCTTGTTAGATGTTTCTTAAGTGGAGAAGCAAACAGCCCCTCAAAGACTTATTGTGAGGGCTAACAAAATGCTCAACACACATTTAGGGACATGGTGGCACAGGGAACTTTTTCAGTGACAGTTGCTGGTTGCAGACACCTCTTCTGGGTTTGTTGTAAACTAATGAAATCCAGGTCTGTTGTTTTTCTGAGACATTTTTCTTTTTTTTTTTCCTGCAGAAGTTAAGCCTTAAGTACTGTTTTAAGGAAAGAATGGCTTTGGTTTGAGGCCTGAAGTTGGCTATTTCAAGAGGGAGGGTGTTATAGGCTAGTTGTAGAGCCTTCAGAGAGATGAGGGTCCATTTCAGGAGACTGAGCTACTCAGATGCTTCATCTTGGAAAGTCTGCATTGGGGGTAGAGAGTCACCTTTATTTGTGGACTTGTCTCTGAATGTCCAAGGGACAACTCAGTGTGCATCCAAATGGCTCCTCCCACCTTCATCCTTTTACTCTGCTGTTTCCTCTTCCTGGAAAGCTCTTCTTGCCAATATCTATGTGTCTGGCATCACCTCTTGCTCATGCTTACACAGCATCTTCTCAGGGAATCTGGCTCTGACCACCCTCTTTACTAGCATGGCCTGTCCACCCCCTCTCAATGCCCTTATGTACATGCTTCTCCCCATTCTTTTATTCCTCTTTACATCTTCCTGCCTTCTCATAGACTATCTCATAGATCTATTTACTTTGGTGTTGATCTCCCCTCTTGAGAATATAAACTTCTCGTGGGCAAGATTTTTATTTTATTTTATTTTTTAAACAAATTTAAAGCATCTTGACTGAAAGAAGTAGAAGTCAGTCCATGCTCTAGATATGGTTAGTAATTTAGTATACACCTGATAAAATGGATATATATAACTACACCTGATATAATGGATCATGGAGAAGGCAGAGCTAGAATTCTTGCTGACCTAGGTTCAATTCTTGGCCAATGGACCTCATGTACAACTACCACCTGTCTGTCAGTGATAGCTTGCAAATTGTTATGATGCTGAGCAGGTTTTAGTGCAAATTCCAGATTGAAACAGACTAGGAAGAAAAGTCTGTCGATCTACCTCCAACAATCAGCCAGTGATAACTCTATGGATCACAGTGGTCCCATCTGCAACCAGTCATGGTATGATATATACTAGGCAGTGTTTTATTCCCTTGTGTACAGTGTCACTATGAATCAGGGTCTGACTTGATGGTAGCTAACAACAACAACAACAGAACTCCAAACCAAAAAGGAAAAAAATCAAGCAAACAAACCAACCATTGTTGTGGAATTGATGATTCAGACTTACATCAATCCCATGAATGTTAGAGTAGAACTGTGTTCCACAGAGTTTTCAATGACTGATTTTTTGAAAATAAATCACCAGCGCTTTCTTCCAAGGCACTTCTGGGTGAGTTTGAGCTACCAAACTTTTGGTTAGTGGCCAAACACTTAACTTCAATGACAACAGAACTTCCCTACTTTATTTATTCATTCAGTATCTATGTGCTGAGGACCTGATATGTGCCACTTCCTTGTAGTCACCAGGGTATGGCAATGAGTGAAACCAGGCATAGTCCCTGCCTGGGCTTTGAACCAGTTCAGCCCTGTTCAGTTATGGCTGATGAAGTGACACTGGAACAGACTTGAATTTTTGTTCACCTCTTAAGGGTGAACCAGAATGCTAACTGGAACAAGAAAAATTACAAGTCAAAACCCTGCTAGAAATTTAATCTCCCTCTTAGAAAACAAGGGCAGCATTCACATTGCATAGCAACCAAATCTCTTGATCAGCTGAGTTGAGAATACAGTGCCCAGGTCAAAGATAATAGCCAACTGTGCCTCTTTGAATGTGAGTCACTCTCCACAGTCCTGGCAATAATTCAGTGTCATGGATCAGGCTCTTTAAAGGGTTTGCTACACCTCTTCTGAATCTCCCATTCCAGGATTCGACCCATTTTTTTTTTTTTCCATTTTTGTTAGTGTTCCAGATGACACAAATTTTAAAAATTTGGGTTTGTTCTGGTTTCACTTCATTGGCCATGACTGAACCATTTGACTGCTAACCAGAAAGCTGGCAGTTCAAATCCACCAGCCACTCCTCAGAAGAAAGATTAAGCAATCTATCTCCATAGTGATACCACCTCAGAAACCCAAGGAGGGGTTACTATGAGTTGGATCTGACTCAATGGCAATGAGTTTGTTTGAGTGAATTAGTTCAGACCCTGCATGCCACCCATACCAGGAGATAATCAGCTGTTATTCCAGGGCTTATAGAAAAAGAGTCACAGAAGGATGATACTTGTGTTTATAACCAATTTAAGGAGGTGTCATACTGTCTTAGAAACCTAAGGAAATTTCGCTATGAGTTGAATTGACTTGATGGCAGTGAGCTTTTTTTTTTTTTTTTCTTGCCAAGAGTCATGGGGGCTACCAAGAATGCTATTGTCTGAATGATTTCAGTTTGTGGATGTTAGGATGGAGCAAATATAAAGGTAGCCAGTCATTTACTTGGAGATACTTAGCGGAACAGGACCTTTAGGTATGGAGAGAAGTCCAGAGGTCAGACAATGTGGATCTGGGAAGGATAGTGTTGGATTAAAAATTTCACAAGTGGAATTTACAATAGCAAACAGATGGAAACAACCTAGGTGCCCATCACAGAAAAATGGATAACTTTGTGATACACACAATGGAATACTATGCAACACTAAAGAATAATGTAGAATCTTAAAACACTGCATAACATGGATGAAAAAGGAGGACATTATGCTGACTGAAATAAGCCAATCACAGAAGGACAAATATATATTAGTTCATTATTGTAAAAAATCAAGGAAAGGTTTATATAGGGAAGGAAACTTTGTTGGTTACTAGAGTGGGAAGGGAGGGGAGGGAACACTGAAAAAAAATGCATAGACCCATGTCACTTTAGTTCTATGTATTTAACTGTACATAAATTGTATTTCAATAAAATGTATTTTAAAAATATCTTGCAAGTGGAAACAACTTTAACACCTATCAACAGATAAATGGATAAGTAAAATGAATATACATACAATGGAATATTAGTCATAAAGAGAGAAGAAGTCCTGATGCATGCCAAAATGTGGATGAAACCTTGAAAACATGCTGAATGAAATAATTCAGCACAAAAGGGTGAAAACTGTATGATCACACTCACGTGAACTATCTAGAAGAGGCAAATGTATACAAACTAGGAATGGATGGGAGGGACAGGGAAAGAGGGAGTCATTGCTTAGGGGACACTGAGCTGCTGTTAAGGGTGATGGTAAAATTGGAAAACAGATAATGGTGATGGTTGTACAACATGATGAATACAGTGAATGTCACTAAATTGTACACATGAAGAATGTTGAAATGGCAAATGTTTTGTTATATATGTATTTACTGCAATTACAAAAAAAAAAAAAAAAGTCTTCCAAGTGGATAATGCCTACATGGAAATCAATGTAGATAGCAAAAGTCAAGATTCGGTGTCCAATGACATCACAGCTGATGGCCTTGGGTTGCTCTTGGGTGGAGATGGGGGAGGTGACACACTGATCTCTCCCAAAGCTCTGACTCCTGATTTGTCTCCATGTTGAATAAAGTAAAAAGAAGTGCAAAGAGAAAAAGGAGAGTTTGAGTCTCAGTAGTTGGCTGTTTGATTAAAGGCCAGTGATCTCATGTTTGCTCTGAATGGGGCAGGGTTGCACCCAGCAGCAGCTGATATGATACAGATACAAGAGGAATGAGATACCAGGACCTCGCATGACCAGAAATACAGCTTTTTAATCATGGGATTTAGTTGGAGGGGAGTTTACTTTTCTTTTTTTTATATTTTTTTTTTTTTTTTTAATTGTGATTTGGGTGAAGTTTACAGAGCAAATTCACTTTCCATACAGCAGTTCACACACACTTTGTCTCATGACATTGACTACAATTTACCACAATGCAACAGCTCCCCTCCCACTTACTGCCCATAGTTACCTCTTCCCTGTGTCCATGCCTCCATGCACTCCTGCCCCCTGAGCTGTCTCCCTGTGCCTAAACAGCCCTTCTTTCTTCCATGATTGTTCTCTCCAAGGAGTGTATCTACCTCAGGTAAATGTTCAACTCACATGCCTGTCTTTTGTTTTGCTGGAAACCACAGGTATGAGTTCAATTCCAGACCTGAAGGGCAGCTAGGAGCCATAGTCTCAGTGGTTCCACAGGCTCTAACAGACCAGCAAACCTGGTCCCCTTCTCCCCCCTTTTTTTTTCCAAATGCTTTTGAGTTTTGTTCCACATTGTTCTCCCTCTCTATCCAGGATCTCCTACATAGATACCCCTCTGAGTGGTTGACAGTGGTAGCCGGGCACCATCTAGTTCTTCTTGTCTCATAGTCATATAGGCTGAGGATCACATGGTATACCAGTTGCTTGGACCAATTGTTTCCATGAATCTTTGGTTTTCTTAATTCTTCTTTGCTTTGGATGAGGAGAGACCCATCATTGCATCCAGATGGCTTCTTGCAAACTTTTAAGATCCCCGTCACTACTCACCAAACTAGAAGGTGGAACAATGTTTTGTGTATCATGTTATGCCAATTGAGTTTGATTTCTCCTACAACTATGGTCCTGAGCTCACAGGTTCAACTACTCGCTCCCTCTGGGTAGCTGGCTATAATCAAGAAGTGACTACAATCTTGTCCCTTGTCAGCTCTACTATACACCTGGGAATTCTTAGAGAACATACAAATACACTTGTAGGACCATTGTCTGCCAACCCTATACATGGTCTTGGGTACAGGGAGTTTACTTTTCATTGTAGCAAAGGTTTCAGGTAACATTGTCAGAGGAATTTAGTCCTTAGGATTTTGTGCTTTGGCTGGTGGTTTGAATCCACCTGGAGGTGCCTTGGAAGAATGTCCTGGTGATCAACTTCAGACGCATCACCCACTAAAAACCTTATGGAGCACAATTCTACCCTGACATCTCTGGGATTGCCATCAGTTGGAGTTGACTTCATGGCAACTTTTTTTTGTTTGTTTGTTTGTTTAATTTAAAGGTGGAAGCCACAGTCAAAGTTTACACTTGGAATAGTTTTTTTCCCTCCCTGTCCCTCATCTCCCAGCAATGGCTGGGATAGGAGCTGCCTAGTAAGGTATAGGGCCTGCATGCATTTTATGACTCCTCAGTCATATGTTCAGTCTGTGGGTTTTTTTAAATACTGGCTTTGGAATGTGGTGTTCAGGGGTGAAATAGTTTCACTGTCTCTCACAGAAGAGAAAGGAGCTGTGGGTTCATGGAAGTGTGCTTGCTATGTTGGAGTTACCTCAGCTGGTTAGCCTGGACCTCATCCATCTCTGCATTCCCCCACCCAGTTCTGTAGGTTTTGTCCATGAACTCTGGTTGGTCCTCCATTAGGAGTCTTGGTGGCACAGTGGTTAAGTGCTCAGCTGTTAACAGAAAGGTCAGTGGTTTGAACCCACCAGCCACTCTATGGGAGAAAGGTGAGGCAGTCTGCTTTGTAAAGTTTACAGCCTTGGAAACCTTATGGGACAGTTCTACTCTGTCCTGTTGGGTCACTAGGAGTCAGATTCAACTCTGCGGCAATGGATTTTGTTTGCTTTTGGTCCTCCCATGGTGAGAAGTAGGAGAGAAAGTTGTTATTAGAGTATGTAGCATGAGAGTACATCTGGTCTCTCCTCTGAGGTTAGATTTGGCTTCTCCTTTCCTTTCCCCCTTCTTCTAAAAATGCAATTCAGAGTTCATGGAAAGGGATGAGTTGGAACAGTGGCTGTGGCCTTCCTGGGGAACCATGGCTGACTTCCCTTCCTAAGGCTTTTTTTTTTTTTTTTTTTTTAAATTCCAGATCAAAGGGATCCTAGGATGAGAGAGTATTGGCCAATGGTAAGGGCAGGGGAGAAGTCCCACCTTGAGTATTTCTTAGTTTAGAGAGTTTTTCTGTATTTACCTGAACTGGATTGCTGTTAGCTGCCTTCCTGTTGACCCCTGACTCATGGGGGCCCCATACTCTGGCTCTGGTGATCAATAAGGTTTCCACTGGCCGATTTTCAGAAGTGAACTGCCAGACCTTTCTTCCAAGAGTGTTTTAGTTTGGAATCTCCACTGAAATCCCTTCAGCATTGTAGCAACACACAAGCCCCCACTGACACAAGGGTGATGGATGTGTATTGAGTGCATTAGCCAGAGGGTGAAGTGAGGTCTCCTGAACTGGAGGTGAGAATTCTACTGCAGACTGTCAGGAAAACTGGATTAGCTCTCCTTCTCAATCCTGGCTGCTGCCACTTGTCCCTGCTTGTCCCTGGACCCTGTTCTGTGAAACAAGCAGTCCATTCTCTCCATTGACAGGTTCTGGCAGAGCATTCTGGGTGCTCAGGTGAACCGTTAATGTGTATCAGCTTGGTCCCTCCCCAGAAACCTTTAGGGCTGTAATAAAATTCTTTTAGAACCTACCTTACAACTTAACCATATATGTTGGGAAAGTAAAGGGGGAGGTGGTAGTTACTTGCGGTCACACTTCCAATTATGCATTGTGTTCACTGGTATGTTTGAGCCCATTTTTGGCAGCTGTTGTTTAGAGCCTTCCAACCTAGGGGCAGGATATATTGGATGGTAATCTGTTGTGATCTATAAGATTTTCATTGGATGTTTTTCAGAAGTAGATTGCCAAGAGTTTCTTCTTAGTTTGTCTTAGTCTGGAAGCTATGTTGAAACCTATCGAATATGGTGACCCTGCTGGTATTTGAAATTTGGTGGCATAGCTTGCAGCATCAAAGCAAAATGCAAGCTGGGTGGTGGGAAGTGAGACAGAGGAGTGGAAAGGATGGCATGGCATTGGTTTAGTGTCCACTGGAAGTCCTGACCTACTGGTGAAAGACTTGCTGTTGGATTAGTAAGGCAATGGAGTCTGAGTTATGGGATGGACCCTCAGGAGATGCCCACTGGTCAATACAGAAGAGTTAAACTGTACAGTTGATTTATGCAGAGTCATTTGCTTATTGTTTTGAAACATTGGTTGCCTTCTAGCCTCTGGATCCAGCTACCAAATCCTAGAAGGACCCAAGAATGCAACAGTGCTGATGGGCTCAGAGGCCCACTTCAACTGCACCGTGTCACCAGGCTGGATGCTCATCATGTGGGCACTGAACAACACAGTGGTTCTGAGCCTCACTCCCAAGGAGCTCATCATCACAAACAACCGTTTCACCTCTTTCAGTTACGAAGTGGATGGTAACTTTGTCTCTGAGATGATCATCCATAATGTGCAGCCAAGCGATGCAGGACGCATCAAATGCAGTCTTCAAAACAGTGACCGGGATGGCTCTGCGTTCCTTTCAGTCCAAGGTGTGTATGCAAGTAGATCTGCACGGCCGGGGCAGGGGGCATCTGTAGCCCATTGTGTTAGATGTTGGAGGGCTGGAGGGACTTCAGAAGTTCATGCCAAATCTGATGACATATTATCTATCCTTTAGTTGATATGTATTTAGAATTATGCTGCCTGAGTAATGTTTATTGTTCTGTTTGTTTCTTCCCTGTCTTCTTTCCTTTCATCTCTCCTTTCCTTTTATTAAGACACTTAGAAAAGGATTACAATTATTTCCCCATGTAATGCATTTTAGTATCTCATATCTTTTCTGGAAATGTATCCTGGAATTTCCCTGATGCCAACTGTAGTCACTTTTCCTTGCTTTGGAGTCTCAGGATGGTGAAACAATGAACACACTTTAACTAACTGAAGGCTAGAAGTTGTAGTCCACTCAGATGTGTCTTGGAAGAAAGGCTTGGTGATCTGTTTCTGAGGAATCAGCCATTGAAAACCCTAGGGATCACAGTTCTAATCTGATCCACCCAAGGTCACCATGAATTGGAATCGACTCCATGGGGTGTGGTTTTCTTTGACTTAGATAGAGTTAACAATCATTGTCCCTTCTCTAATTTTTCATATACTACACTTGATTATATTTATTTGCCTTATATCATTTATTACCTTTGAAGGATGCTTTCACTCTCTCTTCTTCCTAACTGAATTTCCCCAGTTTTTTCTCTGTACCTTACCCTAATTCACAGTGGTTCCTATCATCAAGGATGTGTGTTCACCAAAAATGCCATCTTTCAGTAAAAAGAATATTTAAACATTATAGTAATGGATAACTTACTTTTGTATCATTAATGATAATTTTGATGGACGTAGTTACATAGTGGGGGGAAAAGATTCTTCACAATTATTTTGAACAGTCTTATCACAGCCTAATCACTTTGCATTCTTTAAAAGGGTATTATGTATTATTGATAGATGCATCAATGCTAAGAGAGCTCCTGATTTCCATGGCAACATCCTTTACGTAGCTCATGTGTGTTTTTGAATTTTTTTTTTTTTGTTATCTACCTATTTACTTGTCCAGTAGAAATTCTCAAAGATTCTGTCTGCAAATCAAATTTGATAACATTGTATAGAGATATATGCCTCTATTTTTCAATTTGCATTTTTATGCTTTTTTACTATGGAAATTCAGCCAAATTGCCATGATTTTCCTTTTCTGTGTCTTTAATTTTGAGTGATTTAATTAGAGATACAACAATATTTTATAAAGAAGTGATTTTATGAGGCTATTTAGGATTATTGGCCTAAGTTTTCATGACCAGATTCTTACCACAATAATTTGCAACATAAGGAAAGAACACAGGAAAAGGAGTCAAATGTATGTGTTCTGGCTTTGCTTTTATCAGGTAACTCCCTGGATGGACACTGAGATAGCTCAATTTCTTTGTCTCTAAAATGGTGATAAGATTTCCTTGCCCGCCTTACAGTTTTATTATAAGGGTCAAATGAAAAAACTGACTGAGATGATGGTTTGAAGACTCCAAAGACATATCTTATTTAGTTTACTGCATATTAAGGTGGAGAACCACTGTGGTGTAGTAGCTAATAGGGTGGACTCAGGAGCCTGACTACCCAGGGTCAAGTTCCAGCTTTATTACTTACTAACTATATGACCTAGGTCAGAATTTGTGATGACTTTGTACCCTAGTTTCTTCACCATAGGGCTATTGTGGGAGCAAGTGAGTAGGTGTATATAAAACCTTTATTTAGAATAGCATCCAGTTCACAGCAATTACTACGTAGTCATTCATGATTATTTATTGTGTTCCCAATAGGAGCATGACATTGTGTTTGGCCTTGATAGGTGACTTAAAGATGAATGGAGTCCCTGGGTGGTGCAATGGTTAACATGTTCAAGTGCTAACTGATAGGTTGACAGTTCAAGTCTACCCAGAGGTTCCTTGAAAGAAAGTCCTGGTGATTTACTTCAGAAAAGTCAGCCATTGAAAACCTCACGGAGAGCAGTTCTACTCTGACACATATTTTTCAAAAAAGTTGAATAGAATAAGACACAGTCCCTCACCTCAAGAGCCTCACAAGAAAAGTGGTTAAGATAAGTGCACAAATAATTGTGGTGCAATGAGGGTGCTGGCAAGTGCAATGGAAGCAACACAAGCTCAGGTTCAAAATGAGAAGGGAGATGAGAGAATCAGGAGAGCTTTCATGGGAAACCCTGTCTGGAAGGTGCCATTTGGGATTTGGCTCATGTGATTGTAGATTGTTCAGTCAGATGGGAAAGGGATAACGGAAAGAGCCCACCTGGATCAAGGAAACACAGAGTCAGAAACATGATTCTTTACTGCTATGCATATAGCACATCAAATTTGTTAATGCATGTGGTTTTTAGCATCTTTTCCCAAAGCCATAAATCTAAAGAATCATATGGGCAGTCCACTCTGGTGGTGTAGTGCCTAAGGCATTTGAATGTTAACCAGAAGGCTGGCGGTTCAAACCCACCAGCCACTCCTTGGAAGGAAGACTGGGTAATGTACTTCCATAGAGATACCTCCTCGGAAACCCAAGGACAGGTCGCTATGAGTCGAAATGAACTCAATGGCAGTGAGTTTTAACATGCCTTTTTGTATAATAGTAAATATTATAGCCTTTGCTTTTAGTGCAGATGAAGAACAAGCATCTAGGGAAGTTAGAGACACCTCCAAGGTCACACAGGAGGAATTCATAGAGTCTGGCTAGAACTCTGACCATTTTATCCTGGTTCCTTTGATCTGAATGATCTTTTGTTCTTAGTGGGATAAATGTTCTCTGGACAATAAGGTCTTCCTCAAGGGAAAAAGAATCTTGAAAGAGGAGGAAATACCCCATTTATTTTTGAAATTAATTATCCAAGGATTGGTTCCTCCCTAATTTATCAACAAACAAAATGAAAAGAGCTTACATAACTCCAAGTTGAATCATCCAAAAGCTATGTGAAAATTCTAGTCGTCGTCACCTTTGTATAATGTGTTTGTTATGCTACTGGATTACCTTTGTGAAAGCAAATGGGAATGGGAAAAAGTTGAATCCCAGAAGAAGGAAATGATTCACATTACTGCATTTTGTCCAGTTATCGTCCAGTCCACCAATTAATCACACATTAAATTCTGGGCCTATTGTGCTTTGAGGGCCACAAGGACGTTCTCATATTTAATGGGGCAGTATAATTTCTCTCCATTTCTGTCCTCTTAAACCTCTCCATCAAACAAAACAATTCACAGACAAAAAAATCAAAACAAACTTAGGAATAAACATAAAACTCTTTACCCAAAGGGGACAAAGCCTTCCCCTACTGATTGTTGTATTTACAGTAGTCCTTGAATTAGGAAAGAAGCCTTCCTTATTCCAAGAGAATATTCAGAAAAGAAATTCTTGGAACTCTAAAACTTCAGAATAAGGAGTTTGTAGAGATAATCTAGTTCAGTGTGGTACTAACAGTTGGCATGGTTGGCTGCTAACCAAAAGAATGGTGGTTTGAGTCCACCTAGGGGCTCTGGTAGCATAGTGCCTAAGGCACTTGACTGCTAACCAGAAGGCTGATGGTTCAAACCCACCAGCAACTGCTCTGAAGGAAGGTTGGGCAATCTACTTCCTTAGTGATTCCGCCTTGGCAACCCAAGGAGGGGTCGCTATGAGTTGGGTCCGACCTGATGACAGATAACAATAACAACAGAGGCACCTTGGAAGAAAGGCCTGGCAATCTACTTCTGAAAAATCAGCCATTGAAAACCTATGGCATGAAGTTCTGCTCTGACACACATGGAGGTGCCAAGAGTCAGGATAGACTTGATGACAACTGGTTAATTCAGTGTCATCTGGGATTATGGGGTGTCCTCCAGACCCTTTCAGGGTGGTCTGTGAAGTCAAAACTGATATAATAATAATAATAATAATAATAATAATAATAATAAGACACTAGATGTCTTTTCATGCTCATTCTCACAAGACCACAGAGGAATTTTCTATTCTACATTGGGGGAGTCTGTAACTCAGTGAACTCAGTCATTTTCCAAATGACTTATGTATAATGATACAAAATCATGCATGTCTCAGATATCAGCTATCAGATAGAGCAGTGGATTTTAATGTAACCAAGTATGAAAATTCCTTGCTTAAATTTCAGATTCCATAGTGTAAATACCCTGTAGGAAGCCACCACTTACCCAGTTTTGATATAGTTATCAAAGAAGAATATCAGCGATTATCTGAAAAGTTTTAAATATTACTCACTATCACAAATACATCTCTTTGAGAAGTGAGATTTTCTTTATATACTTCAAACAAAAGAATACATTGTAATAGATTGAATGAAGAAGCAAATATGAGAATCCAGCCAGACATGAAGGAGATTTGTGTAATTGTAAAACAGTGTCACTCTCCTTAATAACATGTTTTGGTTTAAAATTATAATTATTTTTCATAAAAATTTTACTGTATTAACATGGAGTGGGGCAAACCTTGTTATTTTTAAATTAATAGTATTTAAATATTTTAAAATAGGCAAATATTTAAAGTTCTTAGTTTTAATTTCAAATAGGGTACATATTCATAGATACAATCCACATAAATTAAAGGTCTTTGGGATCTTCAGTGATTTTTAAGATTGTAAAGAGTTCCTGAAACCATAACTGAACCATAACTTCTTAGTATCACTGATTCAGTCAGTTATCTCAGCTGAGATGTGGAATGACTTGCCCAAAGTAGTGGTGGTTTTGTGATGGAGCCAGGACTGAAAGATTATTTGATTATTCATCCCATGTTCTGTCCATTATACTATGCAACAAGAAATTTTAGAACATTTCAATATATATTTCTTTATGACTGTATCTTTACCAGAATCAGGAGCTCTGATGGCATAGTGCCTAAGGCACTTGACTGCTAACCAGAAGGCTGGCGGTTCAAACCCACCAGCCACTCCTCGGAAGGAAGGTTGGGCAATCTACTTCTGTAGTGATTCCACCTCGGCAACCCAAGGAGGGGTCGCTGTGAGTTGGGTCTGACTCCACGGCACATAACAACAACAGCAACAGCATTACCAGGATCAACCTTTAAGTTATTTTAGGAGTACTGGCCACATACAAGGGTTCTTTTCAGATGGTCTATTTACAGTGTGAATGTTGAAATACACAAGTGGTTTAATAAAAACTTTCAAATGATTTATCTGAGTAAGATATGATTTGGCTTAGTTATTATAATTGTATTAGATTAGATTTTGACTTAATTTGTAATTAGAAAAGTATTTTAAGACATCATTGAAGGATATTATGTTTTAAAATATGTGACCCAATACATAAAGAAATAGATGGATGAATGGAGAGAGAGAGAGAGTCAGAGAAACAGACAGACAAATTTGACTAACCAGATGCTCCTGGGTGGTACAAACTGTTAGTTCGCTTGTGGCTGGAAGGTTGGAGGTTTAAGTCCAACCAGAGGTGCCTCTGAAGAAAGTCCTGGTGATCTACTTGTGAAAAATTAGCCATTAATAACACTGAAGTGTACAGTTCTATTCTGACACACATGATTTTTAAGATTGCAAAGAGTTCCTGAAGCCATAACTTTGGAGTCAGAGTTGACTCCATGGTAACTGGTTTAACTCAATTCTAGGAAAAGATTGCTTCCCCTGAAGTTCTGGGGTGCATTCTCCTTACAACGGGAAGAATAGAAGGTTTCGGGTCTTAGGGTAGCCTGAGAAAATTTGCAACTCTGCTTCAGTCATTGTGTAGCCCCAGTGGTATGCACATCTGCATTCTTTTTCACATATCACTTATTTTCCCCTGCCTCCTGATTTTCTCTGTTTTATTTTCTCAGTAATTTTTTGTTTTCCAGTGAGCATCCTCACCTTCTCCAGGGAATTTAGCAGGTATAAATAAAGACACAAATAAAACCTGATTTAAGGTTTCCCAATTACAGTCACAGCCTCTTTCAAGTTGAGAAGGTGTCTCTCATGAATTGTGATTTGAAGCAAAAATGGAAAAAAAAAAAAAGAACACCTAGAACTGAGGGGAATTGCCATTCAGAATGTTTATCTTTTTTCTTCTATAGTTATGGGATCATTGCTCATTCCCAATGGAAGTCTTGTAGTCACTGAGGACAAGCCCTGTAATGTTACTTGTCTTGCGCTGGGCTGGGTCCCACTTCCAGATATTACATGGGCGATCAGTGTTCCCGTAAGCCATTCCAGCTATTACTCCTTCCCGGAGCCTGACGACCTTCAAAATGCAATGAGTATCCTCTCTCTCACACCACAAGGCAACGGGACTTTGACTTGCGTGGCTAATGCAAAGGGTCTGCGTGCTTACAAGTCTGTCGCTGTAAACCTTACTACTGTGATTGAGCCTTCCTTGGGTAAGTGAAACCTTGCTTTGCATACAATGAATTATTGTTCCATGCTTATATTTTATACGTCATGCTACTTAATCAACAATGCTGGGGAAAATTGCATGGTGACATTAATTTCAGGTAGGGGTGGTAATGAAGGCAAATTACCTGTACTGTCAGGTTAATGGCTGTAATTTTGTCTGCTTTTAAAACTCCATCTTAAAGCTCTTCTCCCTTTTCTGCCTACATATAAAAACAATGAAGAGTCTCACCAGTTATTTATCATAAAACAGTATCAAGTTCAGAGACAAACATTTGAATTGAAATTGTTTTCTCTAGTTTTTATCCATTGTCCTAGGCCAATATAGAGCAAGTCCTTCTAGTATTTGAGGATGGTTCTTAGGTCCTCTCAGATGCCTTCCAATCTCAGTGGAATGATGGTGTTTCTTTTTTCAACCCAGTAAATCCACAGTGTGTTGAAAGTATCAAGCCTATTTTATTTTTACCTTGACTGAATGACATAGCTTTAAAGTTTGATCCCAAAAAGAATCTGCTTTGGGGTCCTTGACATAGTGAAACTCAAACTATGCCCCTTCAAGTTGTCTGCAGAGGTTGCTGACTTCTGCGTCCACCTTGGCCAACTAGAAAATGGGAGCTCATCCTGCAGGGGTGTGCATCCCAGGATGGAGGGTGAGTTTTTCAAAAGAGGAAGGGATGGCTTAAAGAAGTGCTCTTCAGGTCATACAGCTGGATAGGGCAGAGCTGGGCTTAGAAGCTAGGAAGGGCTTTTCTCTTTGTTCAAAGCTTTTCCTACTACAGAAATGTCTTTATTTAAGACCTTTCAGATTTTGGACAAAACTACAGTCAAGTCAAAATACAGTTGATTCTTTTTATTCATGATAGTATATTCTATAAAGTCACTGGCAACACTAAATTAGCCAATACTGAGCCATTGTTCCAGGAAAAATACAGGGTTAGATTCCTGTATACCTCTGACCACAACATTTTTGTCAGTCTATCAGAACATAAGGAGCTCTGGTAGCATAGTGCCTAAGGCACTTGACTGCTCACCAGAAGGCTGGAGGTTCAAACCCACCAGCCACTCCTCGGAAGGAAGTTTGGACAATCTACTTCCATAGTGATGTTGTTGTTGTTGTTATGTGCCGTCGAGTCAGCCCTGACTCATAGCGACCCCTCCTTGGGTTTCCGAGGCAGTATCACTACGGAAGTAGGATTGCCCAACCTTCCTTCCGAGGAGTGGCTGGTGGGTTTGAACCGCCAGCCTTCTGGTTACTGCCTTGGAAACCCTAGGAGAAGTCACTATGAGTCAGATCTGACTCAATGGCATATAACAACATCAGAACATAACTTTGTTTTGGTGTTTTTGTTTAAAGACATCTTATTGAATACTTATTGTTGACTCATTAACACTGCACTCATGGCCAACAGTACTGTAACTCATGCCTGAATGAAGTTTATCTAGCACACCTGTTGGTTCCATGAAGCACATCCCAGCCTCCTTGTGCATGGGAGCACTAGACAGTACTTTGGGGCCATTTTGAAAAACAAAATCACCAATAAAAAAGTAAAAAAAAAAAAAAAAAAAAAGTGGCACTAAATAGACCATGAGAAGGACACTGGTTTGCAGTATGAGAGCTGATACGAGAAGGTAGAGTGTTGCCTTGATTGACCTCAGCTGGGAGCATGCACATTGGGCAACTCACATTTTTTTGCCTCTCTGACCATCTCCACAAAATGACCACAAAAATGCCCTATGTATGGAGCTCCTTGTGTATGGATTAGGGGGCTACAAATAAATGGTTTGAAATGGTTCATATTCACAACTACAGAATCTATGAATAATGAGGATCAACAGTAACAACAACAACAATAATAGTAAACCACACTATTGTACCAAGAACCAGGGAGTATTCTAAGCACTTTTCAAATATTCACCAAATTAACCTGCCCAACAGCCCTATGAATAGGTGCTGTTGTTCTTCCTACTTTAAAGGTGAGGAGACAGGGACACAGTATTGGAATCTGCTCATGATCATAGAACTACTAAATGGCAAAATTCAGCCCTTGAAATCTAGAGTCCGTAAACACATAAATGTCAATTATGCCCACTACCAATGGTCAGTGTGAGTGGCCACTTGAGTGGTATTTCTGTGAATGTATGAAAAGCTATTCAAAATCTAACCTGTTGTAAACACCAATTCTGTACCTTACACTGTTGAGGTTTATCTCAGTCAACACAGGCTTGTTCCCCCTGTGTATTCTGCCCCCACTGCCACCATCACGTGGGGACCTGCTCATGGCCAAAGAGACCTGCTTACAACAGAAATGAGTGCACAAGTGATGAAATGTTTCATGTAGAATATGGAGAATATGGAGAGATGAGTCTGTGGGGAGCTGGAGGCCACATGTCTTCTCCAGATGGAGACAATGATGCCAGCTCCAGCTGGTTATTGTCAAAGGAATGTGGACCTAGCACTGCCAGACTTTCCAGTTTTTCAAGAGAAGCTGAAAATCTCGATTTTATGTGAACTCCCCTGACTTTTAAATGTTGGAAACTAATTAAACATTTTTGTAACTCTTCAGGCCAGGAAAACCAGCAGGGGCTTGGCACTGTCCATTTGCCAAACCCTGCTGGAAAGTCTTTTTTATAAAAATGGGTCATAACTCAGTCAGTCTTGGATCTATGGAAATAGCCAAATGGTACCACAGTCAAAATTTATCTCACAAAGAAACAACTCACAGCCATTATTTTTCCCCTAAGCTCAATGAAACAAAACCAACTATAAGGGTTTCTCCCCTTTGTCTCTGTCATTTTCTGGGAGGCACTTTGCTCTGAAATAACAAACAATAGAGTGAGTCATTTGTTGGGGTAGGCTTTGCCTCTTCTTCTTCTTCTTTTTTTTTTTTTTTAATTTTTGTTGTGATTTGGGTGACAGTTTACAGAGCAAATTCATTTTCCATACAGCAGTTCACATATATTTTGTCTATGACATTGACTGCAATTTTCCACAATGTAACAGCTCTCTTCCCACATCCTGCCCATAGTTACCTCTTCCCTGTGTCCTTCCCTTCCATGCACTCCTGCCCCGGAGCTATCTCCCTGGGCATACACAGCTTTTCTATTCTCCCATGACTGATCTCTCCAAGGAGTGTACCTACCTAATGCGAATGTTCAGCTCATATGCCTGTCTTTTGTTTGGCTGGAGTCTTCTGCTTATTTTTCATGGACATTTATATACCTGTGTCTGAAGTGGCCCTTGGGATAGCTACTCCAGAGAAGCTTAGACTTGGTTTCAGTGGCTATCAAGGCCTTTGAGCTAAATGGTACAGAAATTTTTGTTTCTTTGATTTTAAGTCAAGGTTTTCTTAGCTCATTAAATTCAACAATATTCCATACTAAGACTGTACATGGAGATGGAACTAGAATTCAAACCTAGCTTTCTCTTTCCAGTTTATTATTCTGAATAATTAAAGACTTTCAGAGAAGTTGCAAGAATAGAACAGTGAATACCCATATACTTTCACCTATCAGTTATCAGTTGCTGTGGAGTCAATTCCAACTCATAGTGACCCATTTGTGTTCCTTGTTGTCACAAACAGTTAATGCTCTCAGCTATGAACCAAAAACTTTGAGATTCAAGTCCACCCAGAGATGCCTCAGAAGAAAGGCCTGGCAATCAACTTTCAAAAACATGAAACAAAACAAAACAGAACAGAACAAACTTACTGCCTTCGAGTTGAATCCAAAACAATCAATCATTAAAAATACTGTGGAGCACAGTTCTACTTTGGCACACATAGGTCACCATAGCCTTGATATCTTTACCCAGGTACACCAAGTGTACATTTTGCCATGTTTGCTTTCTCTCTTTTAGCTTTGTTTTGGTTTTTCATTGAACTATTTGAGAGTTAGATGGAGACATTATGACATTTTATCCTTAAATACTTCAGCATGTATATTATAAAAATAAGACTATTCTCATAATCTCAATATAATTGATAGAAAATTTAACATTCTACAATACTATTAAATAATAATAATAATAATAATAATAATAAACCCAAACTCACTGCTGTCAAATTGATTCCAACTCATAGCAACCCTTTCTTATGTTTCCAAAGCAATATCTCTATGAAAGTAGATTGCCCAGTCTTCCTTCTGAGGAGTGGGTGGTGGGTTTGAATCACCAGCCCTCTGGTTAGCAGTCAAATGCTTTAGGCACTATGCCATCAGAACTCTTATTACATGATATACAGTTCATTTTCATATTTTTCAGTTATCTTAAGAATGCCCTTTATAGATATATTTTTTTTCCTGACAAGTATCTAATGAAAGATCATTTCTTGTATTTGGTTGTCATCTTTAGTCTTTAATCTAGAGTAATCCTCCACTTTTTTTTTTTTTTGTCTTTCCCAATATAGACTTTTTTTCGAAGGGTACAGGTCATTTTTGCAAAATGCCCCTTGTCTGGAGTTGTCTGAGTTTTCTAACATACTTTGAAGGTAAGACATAAGTGATGTCATGTTGGCACATGAGGCCAATTTACTCCATCATTGATCAGTTGGTTAAGGTGGAGTCCCCAAGTTTCTCCAATAATAAAAGTCTGCTGTTTTGCCTTTATAAATTACACATAATCTGTCCTTTTCCTCAGCTGTCTTTCATCTAATAACATTTGCACCTACTGATAGCCTGAATCAATAACAATTGATTTTCTGCTTCTATCATTCTTTCCATATTTATAAGTTGGCATTCTTTTGTAAAGAAGAATCTCCCTGATCCTTTTATTCCTTTTCTTCCCCTCTCTTCTTTCTTCCTCTTTTCTTTTTTTTCTCTCTCTTTTTTTAACAGTGTCAGTATGAGCTCATTTTCATTCAATTTATTATCATCTATGCCTGTAGTTATTCATTTTGATGCTCATATAGCTCCAGATTTGGCCAGTGGGAATCATGTCAAGCTGGCTCTTATATTCTTTTGATACCTCCCCATTAGTTTTTGAGCAAGGATCTCTAGTAATGTAGTGGTTAAGACATTTGGCTGTGAACTGAAAGGTCAGTGGTTTGAACCCACCAGCTGCTCTATGGAAGAAAGATGAGGCAGTCTGCTTCCAAAAAGATTTACAGCCTTGGGGACTCAATGGGGGTTGCTATGAGTTGGAATCAACTCAATGACAGTGGGTTTGGTTTTTCCAAGGTTTTGAGCACTTGGTCCAACAAGATGTTCCAAACTCACTGTGCACTTTCCCTGTCCCAGCCTAAGGTCCCTGGTGGTGCAATGGTTTATACTTGACTACTAACCGAAAGGTTGACAGTTTGACCCCATCCAGCAGTTCTGTAGAAGAAAGGCCTGGTGATCTGCAGCCAAGAAGATTACAACCAAGAAAATCCTATGGATCTCAGTTCTAATCTGCTGCACACGGGATCATCATGAGTCAGCATTGATGCAATGACAACTAATTTTTTTATTTATTTTTATTTTTTTATCCCAGCCTGGAATTAGCCATTTCTCCCAGGAGCCAACCCAGCTTGCTTTTAAGCTACAGGTATCTGCTGCTTTTCAAAAGTTTTGCTTTTATGAGACCAAAAAAAAAAAAAAAAATCAACCCAAACTCACTGCCATTGAATCGATTATAACTCATAGTGACACTCTCATTGGTGTCACATTCCAAGGCTATAAATGTTTACAAAAGTAGATCACCCCATCTTCTTTCTGCAGAGTGGCTGTGGCTGGTGGCTTTGAACCACTGACCTTTTGATTAGCAGCCAAATACCTTCTCCAGTACACCACCAGAGTTCCTCTCACTTTTATGAAAGTCCTACATTAGTACCTGTTTTCATTAACCAAAAGAAATCTGAAGATTTTTGCTTTAATGAAAAAAGGAAAAGGTGAAAATTGAAGCTAGTGTTCAGCCTTTGTTTCACAGTGAGCTGTTAAAGAGGCAGCATGTGCCCCAGGCAGTGAGAATGGTTCAGCCAAGCTCTTTACCCAGAAACCACACTCAGCATCTCAGCATCAAGCCGCGACAGCTTTGAACTATGTTTGTGTGCATTGTATGTTAGCATTATTTTAGGTTTTGTGTTATTTGGTATAATTTTATGGGTTAATATTTGGGTCTGAGAATGCTCTAAAATAATTTCCATATAAATGAATGATACCTGCTTCTTTGCTTTATATCATTTTGACTTACAAAAGGTTCATAGGAACCCTCCACTTTTGGATGGTGGGGAAAAGCTGTACTTAGATATGCTAAAACATAGTCCAAGCTTTGAAAGGGAAGATTCACAAAAATTGCATTACCACCAAATATCTTGAAATTGTTCAAACCCCTATCTTAACAAGGTGCTAATGCTGCAAATAGCTCTGACCTGAAGGCTGGGGGCCCTATAGGAACTGATTGTGAAGATTAGCTTGCCTACAAATTATTTCTTTTGTAGGGGATGAGCAAGGGGCACTTAATTTCCCTCAATTGGGCTTAATTCCGTTGAATTCTTCTTAGATGAGGAGTAGTGAGCGAGCAGCCTTAATTATGGCAGCTGGAATAGAAGAGCTCTGGAGAGGAAAGCACAGTGGGTGTATTGCAATGAGTCGTACTTTATTGAGCTCATTTGGAAAAGGGTAATTTGTTTCTAAATTATTCATCAGGCTCCAGAGCAGCTGGAGGCTCCCTACTTGGTGTGTGTTTTATGCAAGTTTTAGTAGCTGCAGACCTTATTACGTCCATGGTCAGAGGTGCTAGGTTGAGGAGCTCGTGACTATAAGTCTTGAGGAGCGCAGCCAGATTCGCAGAGAAGTGAGAATTAATGAGGCTGTCCCCAGTTCGGGCTCCTTCACAGACACCTGATGAACATCAATCCTGCCAGCCATTTCCTAAAAGTGTGAAGAATTTGTTTTCATTTCTGGAATGCTCCCGTTAAAGCATTGAAAGAAGAATGATAAATAGCAGTTTATAAACCTTAGGATACACCAGACCTTCTAGAGTCTACTGATTGCTATTTATAGCCTAAATTTAGCTATACTCTGACAATTTCGAGGGCAGAGAAAAGTGATGAGAGTGATGGATGAGTCCTGGGTCTTTGGTCACTCACTAACAACTGTGTGACTTTGGGCAAGTCACTGACCTTTGGAGATTTGTTTTTTTGTTTGTAAAATGAGGGAGAGAAGAATAGATCAGGCACATCCCAACACATATTATACCTACACTGAACACATATATTCACACCCCACCCAAAGATTCTGATTTAATTGGCTTGCATGGGACCTGGACACTGACATTTAAATTTTAAAAATTTTATTGTGGTAATATATATATTATATAAAATTATCAAGTACAGAATTCAGTGATATTAATTACATTCACTATGTTACAAACTCATCCCCGTGATTTATTTACAAAATGGATTCATCACCCCAAACAGCAACTCTGTACTCTTAAGCAATAACTCTCCCCATCCTTCCCTAGCCCCTGGTAACCACTAATCTACTTTGGTCTTTATGCATTTGTCTATTCTAGATATTTCATGTAAGTGGGATCATACAATATTTGTCCTTTTGTGCTTGACTTATTTCACTTAGCATAATGTTTTCAAGCTTCATCCATGTTGTATCACACATTTCTCTTTCATTTCTTTTTATGGGTTAATAACATTCCATTGTATGGATATACCACATTGATTTATCCATTTGTCTGTTGATAGGCACTGGGGTTGACTTCACCTTTTGGCTATTGTGCATAATGCTGCAATAAACACTGATGTATAAGTATCTGTTTGAGTCTCTGCTTTCAAGTCTTTGTGTATATACCTAGGTGTGGAAGTGCTGGATCATAGGGTAGTTCTATGTTTAACTTTTTGAGGGACCGCCAAACTGTTTTCCCAAGTGGCTGCAGGAATTGTTGTTGTTGTTGTTGTTATGTGCCATCACGTCGGACCTGACTCACAGCGACCCCTCCTTGGGTTTCTGAGGTGGTATCACTACGGAAGTAGATTGCCCAGCTTTCTTTCTGAGGAGTGGCTGGTTCAAACCGCCAGCCTTCTTGTTAGCAATCAAGTGCCTGAGGCGCTACACTACCAGAGCTCCTGGCTATAGGAATTAACATTTTAAAAATAGTTCTCCACATTATTCTAATAGGATTAGATTAGATTAGTCAAGATTGGGGGCTTTTAGACTGAAAAATCTCAAAGGAACTACCTCTTAATCCAGCTTCATCTCATGCTACTATCCACACAGACTTGGATATCAGCAAGCCTGAGTTCAGATCTCAGCTTGCCCACTCACCAGCTGTATGACTTTGGGCAAGTTTCTAAACCTCTCTGCGCCTTAATTTTATACCTAACTTCTAGGAAGAGGTATTGTTGGTGTGAGAAGTCAGTGGATTTTAAACCCCTAAAGTACTTCAGGCAGTCTCTGACCCAGAGCACACCCCACAGAGGAGTGAGCAATTACCATCACTTATTTCACTGATCCAGAGAGCCCCTGTGTTCCCTCTAGTAGGCACAGGCACACGCTTTGCACATGTTGGTGGTGACATTTTGTATTAATACAGCTGGTTTCAATAAATTCTAGGTGCCCTTTAAAACGCTAGGCATCCCTTTGAGAGCATGTGGGAAATCCTATTTTCCTTTTCTTCACAGATGGGAAAAGGACAGTCTTGAAGCTGAGATTAAAGTCACAAAGTCAATTCAGTAATGCAATCCTAACATGCGTACAATTTTGTGAAGGAACTTAGGGAGGAAGGCAAGCCATGTTGAACTTCCTTAGTCACTGTTTGTGGGTTACTCAGGTATAGTATACTCCTCCTCTCTAGCAAATTTACTATTCACCGTGACTCATACATACCCACACCCTCCACTTAGGAACAAGTTGGTGTCTACCTTTGGTTTCTCTGAAAATGGAATTATTTCATGTAAGACCTACTTTGCATCTTCCCCAGGAGGATGATTTCCAAACATGGCAGAATGGAAAAGCATGAGTCAGAAGACCTGGAGCTTCCCTGTTCTTTGGGGCTTTGAATAACTTATTTTTTCTTTGTCCTGAGTGTTTTATTTATACAATGACAGTTGGATTATAGATTGGATCATTCCAAGGTTCTGTGTTTTTTGTTCACTGTCAAAATTTTTGATGTATATGATTATTATTATTAATTTTCTTGAAATCTACTATGAGTGTACTCATTTAAAAAATTGTTATTGTTGTTATTGTTATGTGCTGTCGAGTTGGACCCAACTCATAGTGACCCCTCCTTGGGTCTCTGAGGCAGTATCACTACAGAAGTAGATTTCCCAACCTTCCTTCC
>NW_006921724.1:6371509-6381049 GCF_000298275.1 Orycteropus afer afer
TATAAAAATATTTAAAATGTATAAACCAAAACCAAACTTAACTACTGTTGAGTTGAATCCAGCTCATGGTGACTTCTATTGGGTTTCTGAAGCTATAAATCTTTATGGAAGTAGATCACCCCTTCTTCCTTCCGCAGAGGAGCTAGTGGGTTTGAACTGCTGGCCTTCTGATTAGTAGCCAAATGCCATATCCACTACGCCACCAAAACCAATAAAACCCAAACTCACTGCTGTCAAGTTGATTCAACTCATAGCAACCCCACCTTGGATTTCCAAAGTGGTATCTGTTCAGAAGCAGATTGCCCAATCTTCCTTCCGAGGAGTGGCTGGTGGGTTTGAACCCCAGCCTTTTGGTTAGCAGTCAAATGCCTTAGGCACTATTCCACTATGCCACCAGAGCTCCTTATAAATATATATACAAATACACACACACACACACACACACACACAATCCTTCCGAGGAGTGGCTGGTGGATTTGAACCACCAGCCTTCTGGTTAGCGGTCAAATGCCTTAGGCATTATGCCATCAGAGCTCCTGTATATATATGTGTATACATATATATCTACATATGTATGTTGTTGTTATGTGCCGTCGAGTCAGACCCGACTCATAGCGACCCCTCCTTGGGTTTCTGAGGCAGTATCATTAAGGAAGTAGATTGCCCCATCTTCTTTCAGAGGAGTGGCTGGTGGATTTGAACTGCCAGCCTTCTGGTTAGTAGTCAAGTACCTTAGGCACTATGCTACCAGAGCTCCCATACATATGTATATATAAATGTGTGTGTGTGTGTGTGTGTATAGGAGCTCTGGTAGCATATGCCTAAGGTATTTGACTGCTAACCAGAAGGCTGGTGGTTCAAACCCACCAGCCCACAAGCCACTCCTTGGAAGGAAGATTGGGCAATCTGTTTCCATGGAGATACCACCTCGGAAACCCAAGGAGGTATCACTATGAGTTGGGATCAACTCAACAACAGTGAGTTTGATTTTTTTTTTTTTGGTTTTTGTGTGTATATATGTGTGTGTGTGTGTGTGTATAATTATATAATGTGTGGGAGGCCCTGGGTAGTACTAATTCTCTGCACTTGACAACTAACCTTAGGTTAGGTTGGTAGTTCAAACCCACCAAACAGCTGCATGGAAATAAGTCCTGGTGATCTGCTTCCGCAAAGATTCACTCACTGCCATCAAGTTGAATCTGACTCATAACAACCTCTCCTTGGGTTTCCAAGGCAGTATCTCTACGGAAGTAGATTGCCCAATCTTCCTTCCAAGGAGTGGATGGTGGGTTTGAACCTCCAGCCTTCTGGTTAGCAGGCAAATGCCTTAGACACTACACCACTAGAGTTCCCTCCATAAAGATTACAACCAAGAAAACTCTGTGGAGTAGTTCTACTTGGTAACACATGGGTCTGTTGTGAGTCAGAAATGATTCAACAGGAGTGGATTTATGTACATATATGTGTGTGTGTGTTCTGGTTACCTGGTGCTTCTCTGACAGGAATATACCACAAATGGGATGGCTTGAACAAACAGGAGTTTATTCTCTTACAGTTTGGGAGGATAGAAGTCTGAGTTCAAAGTGCCAGGCTCTAGGGGCTGGGTGAAAGCCCCTTAACCTTGGGGTTCAGCTCTGCCTCCTGCTCCTGGCCCACTGGAGCTAGAGGCTTTTCTTCACTCAGACAGCTGCTGGCTGCTGAGGCTGACAAGCCCAAGGTTGAAAAGCAAAAAGGCACAGTGCCAATGTTACCAAACCACATGGCAGGCCATTCATTTAAGTCCATTGAAAGTCCCAAGGTCGCCAGAGTGTGGCAGACTGCTGAACAATGACACAGCTACATGCAGTTGTTCAAGTGTGCTGTAAGCTAGAAACCATTCACAAAGCTGTTGCTTATATACGGGAAGCAGACCACATAATCCAAGGCAGCTACTCAGCTGCTCACAGTAGGTTCCACCATGGAGGTGATTACCAATTTCATCATGGGGAATACTACATCCAGCTGCCCAGCCACTCAACCAGGCCCAGCCAAGATGACACATAAACTTAACCACCACAGTGTGTGTGTGTGTGTGTGCAATGTATGTTAAATTAAAAATTACTATTAAAGGAAGAAAGGTTCATCCATGTAGCTCTGCTACCACATCATGCCTTCTCCTGGTGCACATATCATACTTCTGGATTAGAAGAGTGCTTACCTCTCTCCTAGGTGTGAAACTTAGTGGAAGATTTGACTTCTAGTGATGTGTGATCACAGCAAATAGGAAGTGAAAGAACAGGGATGAGGTTCCTGACATGAGTTGCTGTTATGGTCAAAGCAAGGAATTTTAAGTGAGTGCAGCATCGCTTTGCTAAAGTTGGTGTTGTAGTAAGGGACAAGAGAAGCAGTGAGGTCACAGTGTTTTGCACTTCCTTCCTTGATTCAGTACCAACTCTGCAAAGTGGACCTTCCTTCCCTTAAACAGACACTCCTAGAAGACAAAGTGGGTTATCTCTGTAGCAGAGCAAAATTTGTTCTGTTAAGACTTGGTTGGCAAGATGTTGGTACATTAATTGTTTTCTCCTGAAGAAGAAGAAAAGGTCACTAATCGGGAGTATCTGAATATGTCAGTGAGTAGGTTGTCTTAGGCCAGTAAGAATTCAAAGTTATGTCTTAAATCTTGAGGCTGACCTTAATGTTTAACCCCTGCTGGCTCCCTAATTATGAAAACTTGCAGCGTTTGCAAATGTTAGTTTGTAAAAGTGTTCATCACACTGCATTGAGGAGGACCACAGTAATCTTTAACATATGTTTGGTAACTTTAGAGGTTCTCAGCAATTTCACACACTCTTGAATCTCTGAGCTGCCTGAGGGACCAAGAATTGTTACCAATGAGCAAGCTGGATGCTAAATGTAATGCAGCGAATAAATCGTGGCCATAGAATTTGACTGGTTCCGTGGACACAAAGCCCACAGCTCTTTCAGTCATAAAAATTCTCTACAATGGGCTGATTTTCAGAGCTGGATGGTAAATATTATAAGTGCAGTTCTGGCCTTAATACTTTTATTATCACTTGTAGGGGTAGAGGGTATGGGAGCATCTGTAACGTGAAGAATTGCTTGGGTTACGTTTTGACTGTACATGAGGGATTCTCAAAGTGTGGGTCACCAACACCTGCATCAGAGTCACCTGAGGGAGCCATTCCATTGGACATGAACCCTGTGTCTGCATGTGCAGCATGTATTTCAGGAACACCAATGTTAATAAACCTACTCTGTGGTACAAGGGGATAAATTGTATTATTCTTATTGTGAAGGGATTGTCTTGTTTGAGAGCTCCAGTTCAAGGACTGGGGGGCAAGTGAAAGGGGAAAGGTATGATACTGTCCTCTCCTTCTTCACATTTAGTTTGGGAATTTTCCTGTCCCAGAGCATCTCAGAAAGAAATGGTGGGTGAACTAGAGACAGGTGGTATTAGGAGAATAGTTTTAATTTTTCTATAATTCTACTCTAGGCATCTTAACATGGTAAGGAAGGTGAGTTTTAAGTCTGGCTCAGTTATAGTTCACTGCCTGGCATATAGTCTTCTCCAAGTAGAACCAGAAGGGAACTCAGCCTCTCCATCTGTCTCACGCATCCATCCATCCATCCATCCAAACATCTATCCATCCATTTAACTCTCCAACACCAAAACAAAACCAAATTCATTGCCATCAAGTTGATTCCAACTCATAGTGACCCCCATTGGGTTTCAAAGGCTGTAAATCTTTATAGAAACACATTGCCTCATCTTTCTTCCATCGAGCAGTTGGTGGGTTGAAACCACCAATGTTTTGGTTAATAGCCAAATGCCTTAACCACTACACCACCAGAGCTCCTTTTGCAACCCTCTATCTATCCATTTATCCAACTGTCTATCTGTTCATCCATCATCCTTCCACTCATCCATCCATCCAAGGTGTCAAATATATGCCAGGCACTTGAGGTACAAGAAAACTAAGACACAGTGCCTAACTTTAAGGAGAATAAAACTAGACAGTAGCAGATATGTAAAGAAATGAAAGCAATAGCAGTTGATTTCAGACACTTAAGATGGTAATGAGTATGAGATGTTAAAAAAAAAAAAAAAGAAACTGACAAAATTATTTAGTATTCCTTAGTGCCTTAGAAGGAAATTCTAAAAATCATTGCAAGTAGTGCAGAAGACAAATATTATTTTTATATTATGTAATTCTTCAAAGAACAGAGTTCTCAGAATTTTAACACTTCCTTTTAAATAAGTCAGTGGATTATTCTGCAATTGGACCCTCACTTGCCCATGAATCAGCATCCAGGTGATTGATGATTGTAGACATCAGATCATTAGTGCTCATCTCTAACCATTCCTACCACTTATTCTCAGCATTTAAATTTGATGTCAACTACAATTGAAAGGTCATTTTTCAAGGAAAATGCTAAAGAACATCCATGAGCTGATTTTCAACTCTAACTTCTTTGCTGGATGGATGTTGATTTAAAGACAAACCTTATCTTCCTTCATAGGAGTCGGTTGTCATTTTCTGATGACTTGTATCTACTAAAATAGAGTGTATTGACATTGAGGCAGCATCCAAGCACTCAGGGTTGAGCAGCAGACTTTTATTTAATAGTAACTCACATTTAAACACATCAATGTAAAAGTTTGTGATGTGATTTCAACTGGTTTGATAGGCAGAAGTAAAATGCCAGAGGAGGGCTCTGTTTGGGATAGCAAAGACTCAATGGGTGGTGCTAACAGTTAAATTCTTAACTAGTAATTGAAAGGTTGGCAGTTCTAACCCACCTAGAGGTGCTTTGGAAGAGAGACCTGGCAATCTGTTCCCAAAAATTTACGTTCTTGACAATGCTGTGGAGTTGGTTCTACTCTACACACATGGGGTTGCCATGAGTTGGAATTGACTTGATGGCAATGATTTTTTTCTTTTTTTTTGTTATTTGGACATTAATGCAATTCCCATAAGCCAACAACAGTCACCTGGGAGAGCCATTCCAACAGAATTCTGTAATGATGGAAATGTCCTATACTTGAGGCAACTAAGCATTGAATGTGGTGTGTGACCGGGGCACTGAATCATTAATTTCATGTAATTTAAATTAAAATTTGAATTTTAATCAAATCTGAATTTAGATAGCCACATAGCATTGGATATCTCTGGCTATGACATGGCTGTAAAACAAAATGGTTTACTTCTATCTTTCCCTCCTTCCCCCTCCCTTTTACTTCCTGTGTGCTCTGGCTTGTTGTATCCCGTCTCTTTTTCAACTCTAAGATACCTGTATCAAACAAGAGGAAAATGTAGGCACTAAGGAAGGTGGATTCTGAGGAGTTATTGAAAAAGCAGAAAAGAGAAATGGATTCTGTGGGTGGAGTTTGGATGTGGCTAGAGTGAAGACCTTGTACTAGTTGCCTTTAGAAGTGGTCCTTCTTCCATTTGTCCTGATTTTCTTGACATTCTAGGCTTGAAGAGGCCCTGATGGTGCAGTGGCTAAGCACTCAGCTGCTAAATAAAAGGTCCAGTTTGAACCCACCAGTGGCTCTGTGGGAGAAAAGACCTGGCAATCCGTCCTGTAAAGGTTTCAGCCCAGGAAAGCCTGTGATGCATTTTGACTGTCTTATAGGGTCGCTATGAGTTGGAATTGACATGATGGCACACACAACGACTAGAATCTTGAGGTTTGGGGACATGTGAATGAGAACCAAATGTCTTTCTTCCAGTCTTGTCCAGTAGTTTATCGTTTTTAGCTGCCATCCATCAGTTCCTGACTCATGACAATTTCATACATAATGGAACAAAACACTAATTCTGTACTTCTTCCTGATTGATTGCAGATAAAACCATTGTGTTCTATAGGGTTTTCTTTGGTTGATTTTCATAAGTAGATCCCCAGGCCTTCCTTCCTAGGCTGTTTTAGTTTGGAAGCTCCATTGAAACCTGTTCAGCACCATAGCAACACACAAGCCTCCACTGACAGATGAGTGGTGGCTGTACTTGAGGTGTATTGGCTTGGAATTTAACTCTAGTCTTCTGCATGGAAGGCAAGAATTCTACCGGGGAACTACCACTACCTCCACAGTCTAGTTTGTTGTTGTTGTTGTTGTTAAGGGCCATCGAACTCATAGCAGCCCCTCCTTGGGTTTCTGAGGCAATATCACTATGGAAGTATATTGCCCAACCTTCCTTCTGAGGAGTGGCTGGTGGGTTTGAACCGCCAGCCTTCTGGTTAACAGTCAAGTGCCTTAGGCACTACACTACCAGAGCTCCCTCCCCCACGGTCCCCATTAAGTTGTTGTTATTGTTGTTGTTATGTGCCGTAGAGTCAGACCTGACTCTTAGCGACCCCTCCTTGGGTTTCCGAGGCAGTATCACTACGGAAGTAGATTGCCCCATCTTCCTTCCGAGGAGTGACTGGTGGGTTTGAACTGCCAGCCTTCTGATTAGAAGTCAAGTGCCTTAGGCACTATCCTACCAGAGCTCCTCCCTATTAAGTAGTAGGTGCTTAATAAGTATTTCTTGACTGAATAAAAGATGGATGAGCATGTTAGTCACAACTCAATTGCAGAAACTTAAAGCCCAGGCTTATCTACTTTTCAAGAATGTTATAGATTTCAATCAACTAATACTTGAAAATGATTGTGTTACTAAGTAGTTATTTATTGGCAGTAATAAGTACTACAATGGAAGAGACTATAGAGTATTGAATAATTAAACAAACTGAAAGGAAGTTGGTATATGAAACCTCCCCATTGCAGGCCAGATAGTATAGTATTATTTGAAAACATAATTTATAAGAAGCTCTGGTGGCACACTGATTAAAGCACTTGGCTTCTAACCAAAAGGTCAGTGGTTTGAACCCATCAGCCATTCTGCAGGAGAAAGATGAGGCAGTCTACTTTTGTAAAGATTTACAGCCTTGGAATCTCAATGGGGTAGTTCTGCACTGTCCTATAGGGTCACCTTGAGTCAGAATCGACTCTATGGCAATGGGTTTCATTTTTTAACCTAATGTATACTGTGGCAGAACCAGTGATTGCATATCATAGATAATAGCAAGCATCACTAAAGTATTTTTTTCTCCTCTCAATCTTATAGGCAATATTGATAAACCAGGCACATCATTGCCTACCTGGGCAATAATTCTCCTTGGAGTATCATTTTCATTGCTTTTGATCCTGATAATTGTTCTGATTATAATATTCTTCTGCTGTTGTGTCTCCAGAAGAAAGGAAAAAGGTAATATTTTTCTTCATATAGATTTTTATATATTTTTGGATTTTTAGTATGAGCAGTTCATCAGTTCATCAGCTCTTTCAAAAGATACAATAGCTTTGTAAATCCTTAAAAGGAAACATGCAAAAGGAAAAGACTTCCTTAAGGAAGGAAGTCATTCCTTTGGGGTCTGAGGTGAACTCATTATACTCCCAGGAAACAGATGTTTACATCAAAGCCACCGTTTATTTATTTACTTATTTTTATTGTGCTTTGAGAGCCCTGGTGGCTTAGCGCCTAAGGCATTTGGCTGCTAACCAGAAGGCTGGCAGTCCAAACCCACCAGCCACTCTTCGGAAGGAAGATTGGACAATCTACTTCCGTAGTGATACTGCCTCGGAAACCCAAGGAGGGGTCACTATGAGTCAGACCAGACTCCACGGCAGTGAGGTTGTTTTTTTTTTCGGTTTAGGTGCAGATTTACAGGGCAGAATTTGTTTTACATTCAACATTCCGTATACATTTGGTTTCCCTCCCTAATTACCATCCCCAACCCTAACCCACTCTCCTCTCCCTTTCCAGTAACACCCCCTTACCCCTTTTTCTCCCCCCTCCCTTAGTCATGCACTCCTGTCTGTCCAGCGTTTCCTCCATGTGAATGTTTTTAAGTTTGTTTGGAAAGATACACCACTCTTGTATTCTGTGGTATAGATGCTATAGCTTTTCTAGATTAATATCCACCTATCTGAGCACACTAAAATAATGTTGTTTCTTATTCTATGGAATTCCAAATCTCTCTTTATAGAGAAATGTTGATGTAGTGCTAGAAGGGAAAATAGTCTTCTATTAATAAAAATAGTAAAATAAATATAAATAATTCCAAATTTCTTTTGAATGAGATCTTCCAAGATACTCCAAGATATAAGGAAGTGAAGACCTTATTTAGGGGTCAGGCTCAACACTGAGGTGGAGTCAATGTATATATAGTTGGGTAGTTTGTCACTTTAGAAGGCAAAGGATCCTGTGTTATGTGGACAGTTCAGGACTTTCCAAATGCTAAACATAAGCGTCTTTCTTTGTCTTTTTCTTTCATAAAACCTTCATCTCCTCCTATTTGAATGTTTTGAACAGTTCAATTGTTTTTCGTAAGATCAGAATTTTGATGTTAGGTTACCTGTGAGTTTAATTACATATTTTCTTTCGTAAGCACTAACTGCCATAATGGTATCTGATGAGCAACTTTTATTTTATTTTATTTTTTGGTGCCAGGCACTGTGCTCTTTTACACAGACTGTCTTAATGACATATTCTGTGTAAAACACTTGGTCTAGCCTTAACTAGGCTAATGATCTTGCCTTAACTCCTCTGTGGGCTTGTTTTGTGATTAGGGAATTGATTCTGTAACATAACTTTATATCTGAGAACCAGAAATTGAAAAGTAGTAAGCTCCCGTTGACCTAAATTAGATAGGAATTTGTTTTTAGGTGGGAGTTACTCACTATGCCATAGATAGATGACTCAAGTAAAATACACTGGACCTTAGCGTAATGTCTAAGGCATTTGACTGCTAACCAGAATGCTGGTGGTTCAAACCCACCAGCCACTCCACAGAAGGGAGATGGGGCGATCTACCTCCATAATGATTTATCGCCTTGGAAACCCAATGGGGGTTACTATGAGTTGGAATTGACTCGATGGCAGTGAGTTTGCTTTTTTTTGGTTTTAAATGAAAACTACTGACTGTTATTGAATTTTTCATTCAGATGTCACTATTGATTGTTCAATATTTTTGGATTATTATTTTGAACATAAACTATTGTGCAGTTGTTGTAGAATATTATTTGGACTTTCTGCTTCTCTTTGGCTATTATCTGTTCCATAATAACCTAGTAAGAAGATTAGCAATGATTGGGGCCTTATTTGGATGTATGGAAAGATGAATCCCTAATTCTTAATTTCCTTATTTACAAAGTGGGAATACGAACTACCATATAGATTTTTTTGTTTCTTTTGTGGAAGTTATATAAATTAATATATGTAAAAGTTTATATCTTAGTATTACCCTTTAGCTAACTTTGAGGTAAAATGCCCACAGAGAAGTGAGCTATTTGCTTTTCTCTTCTCTGTAGCAAGTCCAGGTAGGGCTATGAACAGATCTGTGAAGATCTACTTACATTCCCACCCTGCCCACCAGGTGTAATTCACTATGAAAACTAGACTATACCTTAAAACAAAACAGGGGAGGCGGGGCAAGATGGCGGACTAGGCAGAAGGATTGCACAGACCCTCTTCAACAAAGAAAAGGGAAACCAAT
>NW_006921724.1:6383041-6384194 GCF_000298275.1 Orycteropus afer afer
AGTGGGAGGGGAGCTGCTGCATTGTAAATTTTGGTCAATGACATGAGACAAGGTATATGTGAACTGCTGTATGAAAGGTGAATTTACTCTGTAAATCTTCACCCAAATCCTAAAAAAAAAAAACAAAAAAAAAAAAACAAAACAGGGGCCAATCAAGTTCTGGGTTTCAACATCTAAACATTAAAAAATTAATATTAATTATTTATCATTGTGTGTTATATTAATATATATGATATAAATAGACTCAATATTGTTTCTTAATATTATATTAAACATTTATACATTTTTAAAAAGTTAGCCATCATATGCTTTAAAAAGTATGTTCTGGTCTCTGCTTTGCTGGTGCTGGGAATCCAGAGTTGACTGAGAATGGCTGAGGGCCCCACTCAACATGGCCTGTCTCATTGTAGAGCTAAGAGGGACTAGGGAGCCCACCTCCTTCAGTTTCTCACTGATGGGAACATGAGGGGCACTCTCCACTCCCAGTGGAGACCATGTCTCTGGGTGGTGCAAATGGCTTACACACGCAGCACTAACTGAAAGTTTGGAAGGTCCAGTCAGCCCCGAGATAGCTTAGAAGAAAGACCTAGTGATCTAGTTCTGAAAAATCACCATTGAAAACCCCGTGGAGCACAATTCTAGTCTGGCACACATGGAGTCACTGTAAGTCAAAATGGACTTGATGGCACCTGTTTTTTTAGTAGAGATCATAGAAGGAGACCAAACCATCTTTCCTTTAATGCAAGTGGAATTGTTCCTCATGGTTCAGTTTGAGGTGTGGATGGGCAGATACCATTAGGCCTGGAAATAAGTGAGAACATTATTTGAATTTGGAAAATTCATATTTCTTAGATCTCAGTTAAGTTTGATAGACCGGAAAGGCTAGGCTGGAATGCATAGTGGTAGAGAACATTGGCTTTGGAGCAGGGTGGCCCAGGACTGGACCACAACTCTGCTCTTTCTCATCTTCAAATTCTATATCTCCTCCTATCCATTGACGGAAACTAAAACAAACCAGTTGCTGTCAAGTCAGCTTTGACTCATGGTGGCTCTGTGTGTGTCAGAGTAGCACTGTGCTCCATAGGGGTTTTTTTTGCAGCATTTTTTAATTTTTATTTTATTATTATTATTTTTTTATTGTGATTTGGGTGAA
>NW_006921724.1:6386340-6388271 GCF_000298275.1 Orycteropus afer afer
GAGGAACTGTATAGTTTTAGGCTTCACATTTAAGTCTTTGTTCCATCTGGAGTTCGTTTTTGTGTATGGTGTGAGGTACAGATCTTGTTTCACTTTTCTGCAAATGGATCTCCAGTTTGCCAGCACCATTTATTAAACAAACATTCTCTTCCCCATTTAATGGATTTTGGGCCTTCCATAGGGTTTTTAATAGATGTTTTTTTTTCAGAAATAGATCAATAGGCCTGTCCTCTGAGGCACCTCAGTGTGGACACAAACCACCAACTTTTTGGTTAATAGCTAAGTGTATTAACCATTTGCATTACGCAGGGACATGATCAATTTAATGACAGCATTTTCTTTGGTGGTAGAAGGGATCAGAACTCTATGAATTGAAACTATTGGTACATATTAACTGAAAATGTCTTAGAATTCAAGGAATATGATACTTATAATTCTTAGAATTAAAGAAATACCAAAACCAAACCAAACCTAACTCACTGCCGTTGAGTTGATTCTGACTCATAGCAACCTCCTTTGGTTGCTGAGGCAGTAAATCTTCATAGAAGTAGATTGCCCAGTCTTCCTTCTGTGGAGTGGCTGCTGGGTTTGAACTGCCAACCTTCTGGTTAGTAGTCAAATGTTTTATATCTTATACAGTACTGTAGAATTACTCATCTTTAAATATATGGCAACACTCACCTTACCTCTTGGGTTGTTGTAGTGATCAAATTAGATAATACATTTTATAGCTGTGGCTGGCGTTATGCTGGCACATAGTAGGAATGTCTGTGGTGATGTTGAGACAGAACATCATCCCTTGGGTGAATGAAATCTTTATACCTCCCTCCCCCCAATCAAATGTACAAAGTAGTTATTGGATACCTACTAGATTTCTGGTACCCCAGGCTATTTTATTTTTCTGATAATTAATAGCGAATTCCAAGATCCTTATGCTTGGAAGTCATTTGATAATTTGGCATGAGAGAATTCAGTAATGCCTATTGGGTTACAAATTGTTACTAATGTAAGTTCTCAAAAAATCAAAGTTTCTATGAAAATCAATGCTTATTTTCAGAATAAGTATCTTAATTTTACTAATGCAATTTTGTTCTTTTTCAGAATCTAGTTATCAAAGTGAAATAAGGTAAGTTTGAAATCACATCAATTTTCTGAAAATGAACACATACACGCACAAACCAAAACCAAAACAAACAAAATACCTGGGATGTTAGGATTTATGTTACTAAAAATCAAAAAGACTACAAAATATATATGCCAATCACCAATTTCTCTACTCACTGCCGTCGAGTTGGATCCAACTCATAGTGACCCCTCCTTGGGTTTCTAAGGTTGTATCACTACAGAAGTAGATTGTCCAACCTTCCTTCAGAGGAGTGGCTGGTGGGTTTGAACTGCCAGCCTTCTGGGTATCAGTCAAATGCCTTAGGCACCAACTCCTGACACATTTTCCTAAGTGAGCACAGGGAAAGTAAAACATAACTAACTAACTCATTGCTATCTAGTCAGACCCAATTCATGGTGAACCACCAGCCTTCTGATTAGTAGTCAAATGCCTTAGGCACTGTGCTATCAGAGCCTTTAAGTCAAACAGAGGCAGCAGCAATTCCCCTAGTTTGTTCTGCTAATTAATGTTGCCCCACCCCCTCCTGGTGGCAACATTAATTAGCAGAATAAACTAGGGGAATTGTTGCTGCCTATGTTTAACTTGCCCTGTGCTCAATGAGGAAAATATATCTGATTATCCCTGGTGGTACAGTGGTTAAGAGATTGGCTGCTAATTGAAAGGTTGTTGGTCCCAACTGACCATCTGCTCTGTGGGAGAAAGACATGACAGTCTGCTCCTGTAAAGTTTACCACCAAAAAAAAAAAAAACTCACTGCCATTGAGCTGGTCCTGACTCATAGTGACCCCTCCTTGGGTTTCTGAGG
>NW_006921724.1:6388651-6406394 GCF_000298275.1 Orycteropus afer afer
TCTGTAGTGATACTGCCTCGGAAACCCAAGGAGGGGTCGCTATGAGTCGGGGCCGACTCGACGGCACATAACAACAACAACAACAACAAAAGAACTAGGTAGAGACCCTGTTAGAATTTCTAGGTCAGTGGAGAATAGTGAAACTACATGGATACCTAAAAGCACGTGGGGCTGACCAGGTTTACCCATCAGTTAGTGTCAATGCTTGGGTATCCACTGCATGGATAACCAACCAATGTAAGTGAAAAAACTCATGTCCTTCCCCCATCACCTAGAAGTATCTGCAAGCACTTTTGAGATAACTCAGTCAAGGGCTTATAATCATATGCAACTGAAATATATGCAAAGTTTACATAATCACAAATACAGGAAGGAGAGGCACTTTTAGACTGTGGTGTCATTGGGGTGTTATAACAAAATCACATAGTTGTTAGTATTTCATTACTTTCATTTTTTAAAGATTGAGATTTTAAAACACTTTAAGCTACACATTGTGAATGAGGATGTGTGCAGTCATCATGTGACAGGCACTATTCATTTTCCCTCTGACCTCAATTACTCCCAAGTAACAATACAGTTTTGAGAGAGGTGGCTGCCCTCTGAGGACACCATGAAGCAGCAAAGCCAAGCAATCTGAAAACACACGTCATTTGGAACGAGACTACAGAAAGAGAAAACTGACCTCAATAATTATTCTGGCTTTTCTTTTGATTGCTGTCACTGGCAAGATCCCATCCCGATCCTTGAGGTGACCATTCTTGACTGAGCCATCATCTTCCATTTCTGTTCTGGGGTCATACGTGATTTCACGGTGCAGTGAACAATAGCTATTCAGGGAAGTGGGTAGAGAGTAATAATAATATATTATTATTGTTGTTGTTAGCTATTATCAAGTAAGTCCCCAAGTCATGGTGACCCCATGTGCTACACAGTAGGCATGCTTCATAAGGTTTTCTTGGCTGTAATCTTTATGCAAGCAGATCCCCAGGCCTTTCTTTTATGGTACTACTGGGTGAATTTGAACCACCAACCTTTGGGTTAGCAGCTGATCACAAACTACTTGCACCACTCAGACTCCTAATATTAATGATACTTAATTAAAATTCATTAAAAATCAATGTTTATAATTAAGGATAGCAATAATAATGACAACAGTAGTGGTGATAATAGCTAGCATAGATTGCATCCCTTACTGCCAGGTATGGTTTCTAAGCTTTGTAGATGTTTGTATCTTATTTAATTCTCACAGTGATTTTATGAGTCTTTTGTTTATTTTGTAGATGAGGAAACAAAGCTACCATCCAGAAAGTGGAAGGGTCAGAACATGATTTGGTCAGCTCTGCTCCAGTGCCTGGACCCTTTTCCATGTAGAGCTCTAGCAAATGGCATGTGTTAGCATAGTGAACTGCCCTTATCTTGCTTCCTCTGGTCTTTATTCATTTTCTGGTTTAAATGTATTTCCATTGCCAAAAGAGCTCTGGTGGCACTGTGGTTAAAGCATTAAGCTGCTAACCAAAAGGTTGGTGGTTTGAACTCACCAGCTGCTCCATGGGAGAAAGATGAAGTCGTCTGTTTCTATAAAAATTTATAGCCTTGGAAACCCTATAGGGCAGTTCTACTATGTCCTGTAGAGTATGAGTTCGAATCAACTCAATGGCAGTGGGTTTTTGTTTCTGGTGGTATCCGTAGCCAAATTTCCTTCCCCTAGGAAGCAGCACCATTTAAAGGACCAGATAGTAAATATTTTTGCTTTTGACAAGCCATGTGGTCTCTCTCACAACTACTCAATGCTGCTGTTGTAACAGGAGAGCAGCCCTAGACATTACGAAAGTGAGTAAGTGTGGCTGCATTTCAATAAAACTTTTTTTCACAAAAATAGACAGTGAACTAGATTTGACTTCTGGGTCATAATTTGCCAACCTCTGCTTTCTTCGGTCATTGGAGTCCAGGAAACTGTCATGTTCCTTCTTTCCTCATGATGGGCTGCTATGGCTAGGAGTTTCTGTTCCAATGCTTAACAACTCCTGAGAAGGCAGTGACCAAGCTGTGCACTTGTCAGAAGTTCTAAGTATCAAGATGCTTTGAGCATAGCAGTGTGAACCAAATATTCATTGCTATTTAACATTTTACTTCTTAAAATGATCTAATTCTAGGAAATCTGCAAGTGTGAAAACAAATAAGGAAACGACTGAGACAAAGATAAAAAGTGGAAATGAAAACTATGGATACAGCTCAGATGACTCAAGGATGACAAGTGAGTGGACATGTTGGGCAAGAGAATGATGGGTGTTGGAAGAGAGACTGGCTAAACACCAATTTCACAAGGCAGATACCAGAGGGATTCATGGTCATTGCTTTTGAGTAATTTTTAGAAGAAGAAGAAATTCTAGCACTAGGAATATTCTAGGCATAGAATAACTCCAAAAATTCACCTGCTTGTTTAAAGCTTAAAATAAACTCAGGTGGAAACCTTAGAATTTTAAAAGATATTTATAGTTTTTTTTTCTTTTTTGCTTTCCTTTTTTTGTGAGCCTGCTTATATCTTATAGTGTATGAGGAGGCACCTTAATACCCTGGGAGTAATTTCCCCAGAACTTCACTAGATCAGAATAAAACTGACACTCAGCAAGAAATCTGTTCCTATTCGGATTTACAACCCAATTTTGGAAAGTTTTTTTTGTACAATCTTGTCTCCAACCTTTATAGGGTGTAGAATCATAACCAGGGGTGGGGAGGTGTGCAGCTCTCTCACTCTTTTTTCTTTTCATGGATGATCATAGAACCTTTATTTTTATTTTACTTTTACTGTGGTGAAAACATACACAACAAGATATTCACCAGCATAACAACTTCCACATTTACAGATAAGGGACATTGATGACATTTTTCATGTTGTGCCACCATTATTGCTATCCTTTTCCAAAATATTCCACCACCATTAGCATAAACTCAAAGCCCTGCAAGCAAAAGCTCCCCTTACCCCCTCCCTCCTACCCCTGGTAACCACTAATAATCTTTGGTTTCTATATAAATATATATATTTTTTCAACCCATCTAGGACTTTTCCCTCTCCTCCCCTCTTGGGGAGGTGTGCAATTGAAGGCAATGTTACTAGTAAGCTGCAGGGGTAGGATTTGAACCTAGGTTCCTTGTTAGGATGAGAAGGGGAGACTGTACTCTTTAGCAGTCTTAATGGGAGGCTGGCTTCTTGTTAAAATTCCCTGGCAAAGCAAATTTCATGGAAATATTTTCAGCCATTCAACCCCTGCTGGGTAGCCTGGAAAAACATATTTTTTAAAAAACTAAGGTTGAGAATCTATTTTCAAAGCTCAGGGCTCCAACATTATCTTCTGTATCTGTGTCAACTGCTCTGTCTTTTCTTTGTTGAAGGTCTCTGTAGCTTGTATGCCTATGCCACCATCTTACCAGAAGTCTGAGAATCTGTTTTCAACAGCCCTATTCTTTTTGGGAGCTCTGGTAGCATAGTGGCTAAGACACTTGACTGCTAACCAGAAGGCTGGCGGTTCAAACCCACCAGCCACTCCTTGGAAGGAAGGTTGGGCAATCCTACTTCCGTAGTGATACTGCCTCGGAAACCCAAGGAGGGGTCGCCATGAGTCGGGTTTGACTCGAGGGCACACAACAACAACGACAACATTCTTTTTAGTTCACCACAGCTGCCTCCCATGTAAGGGCAATGGTGATTCAGAGGTAGAGTTCTCACCTAGGTTTGATTCCCAGCCAATAGCGCTTTATGTGACAGACCACATTTCTGTCATTGGAGGCTTGTACACACAAGTGTGTACACACAAGCTGTGATAATGAACAAGTTTTAGCAGACCTTCCAGAATAAGATAGACTAAGAGGCAAGATCTGGCAATCTACTTCTGAAAATCAGCCAGTGAAAACCTTATGGATCACAACAGTCCAATCCCATGGTGCCTGGAGTAGTCATGAGTTGGAGGTTGAGTCCATAGAAGCTAGCAACAAGAAGCCTCTCATGTATATTCTAAATAATATCCTTCAGATTTTAAAGAATTTCATAAAACATGTTCTGTGTTCTTTGATAATCTGAACACAGCTTCTTGCAAAATTTCCTGTGAATGATTATGGAATTATTTGTATTCAGAATAATCAATCAAGTAACATGTTCAAAATCTTGACCAAAACAACCCCCTTCTTCCTCACTTTCTTAAATTTGCCCTGTGTTTATTTTCTTTGGTCAGCCACTAAACCTATGGATTTTTCATGTGTCAGATGTGATTAATGTGTCAAAAAAGGAAATGATTTTGAGTCAGTTTGCCATCTTTTTGTTTCAATTAAATGAATAAAGTTGTAAAATTATGTACCCTCTAGGGATTTTTTAAAAATAGCTTTTTATGATTAAGGATTATTTTAAGATAAAAACAAAACACTGCTGTCCAATTGGATCCGACTCATAGCAACCGCTTCTTGGGTTTCTAAGGCAGTATCACTCCGGAAGGAGATTGCCCAACCTTCCTTCCAAGGAGTGGCTGGTGGATTTGAACCTCCAGCCTTCTGATAAGCAGTCAAGTGCCTTAGGCACTATACCACCAGAGATCCCTATTTTAAGGTATGGATAATAAATAAGAGCAAATGTATTTTTTTATAAATCAGAATTCTTAGAATGCATAGCTTGGTTTTCGTCACTGTCATTCTAAAGCCACTCTCTGTTACAGAGATTTCCTCTCTCCCTCCAAAGTCCTATGAACTCAATGGTCCAGAACAACACAGCAGCAGGCATCCTCATCAGGTGAGCTAGATATTTTTTCCCTGTTTTTGGAAATTTCTGCCTATTTAAAACTTGTATCTTGGTATACATGCCATACTAGTTGCCATCAAGTAGACACTGACTCGTGGTGACATCATATATGTTAGAGTAGAACTGTCTTCCATAGGATTTCCAATAGTTTTTCAGAGGTAGATCATTCAGGTCTTTCCTCCAAGACACCTTTTAGTGGACTAGAACTTTTAACCTTTTGGTTAGCAGTTGAGTGCCTTAACTATTTGCATCTCCTTGGGGCTCCAAACCAGTTACTGAAAAGTTGATTCTGTCTCATGGTGATTCCTTGTGTTACAGAGCAGAACTGTTCCATTGGGCTTTCTTGGCTTTAATCTTTACAGAAGCAGATCACTAGGACTTTCTTCTGTGGCACCGCTGTGTGGGTATAAACCAACCTTTATTACTCACTGCCATTGAGTAGGATCCAACTCACAGCGGCCCCTCCATGAGTTTCTGAGGCTGTATCTCTGGTGGCATGGTGCTTAAGCCATTTGACTGCTAACCAGAAGGCTGGTGGTTCAAACTCAGTAGTCACTCTTCGAAGGAGGATTGGGCAATCTGTTTCCATGGAGATACCACCTCAGAAGGAAGCTCTGGTAGCATAGTGCCTAAGGCACTTGACTGCTAACCAGAAGGCTGGCGGTTCAAACCCACCAGCCACTACTCGGAAGGAAGGTTGGGCAATCTACTTTCATAGTGATACTGCCTCGGAAACCCAAGGAGGGGTTGCTATGAGTCGGGTCCAACTCAATGGCACATAACAACAACAGCAACACCTCAGAAACTCAAGGAGGGGTCACGGTGAGTTGGATCTGACTAGATGGCAGTGAATAACTTTTATTAGTAGGGAACAACTTGCACCATCCAGGGACTCCTAGGTGATAAAAATGGTATGTGTTTTATGTTCATGATGGAACAGTGTTGTCCTTGCTTGTCTCCATATCAGTCAGTTAGCCTGGAGGGAATGAGGCTGAGACAAGTTGTACCTCTAGCCCTTTATACCAGTGCTTAACTGTGCTGTGTGCATGTTTGGGGAGGGCATGACTTGACTTGGGACCTATTCTGTTTGAACCAGTATTTTAATGACCAGTGTTTATAGTTTGCCATTTGTTCTCTTTGAGCCAATGTTTCCCAGCACTTAACATCAACTCTCTGTTTCCTAGTTTACCAGCACACAAAGGATGCTTATCTTCACTTGGAACCTTAGCATGGTTCATGGTTCATGGTTCATGGAAGAATGCTAGGTGCTGAGTCATGAGCAGGATGGAGAAAATGTGGGTTTGCTCTGTGCACAAGTTCTATACCAGGGAGCTGGTAAACATCCTGGGGGGATTGGAGTTTTAGGGGAGAGAATGGGAGTCAAAGGATAATTAAGAAATATGCCTGTACCACTAGAAGCCTGAGATTGCCATTAATTGAGGTGGGAATGTGGTGGATGGAGTAGGATTTGGGGGCAAAGTTCAGAAACGTAGTTTGGAGGTTGTTGATTTTGAGATGTGGAGAATTCAAGTATACAGCAGGATGCACCAATCTGGAGTTCTAAGGAGATGCATGAGCTGTAGGTATTGTTGGTTGTTAAGCATCTATTTGAGGAACACTGTCTTCTTCCAAAGGGAGAATGGTTAACTTAAACAGTGGATTAGGAACCATGAGGATACAATATATTAATTTTCTGAAGCAGAGTCAGCATTTGTTGTCATACATGCATGAATTAGGGTTTGCTTGGAGAAAATGAGATTCTTTTATATTCCAAAACATTTTAGACTGTCTATATAAATTCAGGGCATTTGTAGTTCAGTGGTAGAATTCTCATCTTCCATGCAGGGTTTGATTCCCAATCAAGGTAGCTCATGTGCAACCACCACCCATCTGTTAATGGTGGCCTGTGTGTTTTTATAATGCTGAACAGGTTCCAGTGGACCTTCAACTGAGACAGACTAGGAAGAAAGGACTGGTGATCTATTTGTGAAAATTAGCCAATGAAAACCCTGTGGATCACAGTGGTCTGATCTGCAACCAATCATGGGGATGGTGCAGGACCAGGCAGTGTTTTATTCCATCATCCACAGGATTGCCATAAGTCAGAGGCTGACTTGATGGCAGCTGACAACAGCACCAACATATATGCAAATATATCCATTAGGAGCTCTGGTAGCATAGTGCCTAAGGCACTTGACTGCTAACCAGAAGGCTGATGATTCAAACCCATCAGCCACTCCTCGGAAGGAAGGCTGGGCAATCTACTTCCCTAGTCATACTGTCTTGGAAACCCAAGGAGAGGTCGCTATGAGTCAGGTCTGACATGATAGCACACAACAACAACAACAACAACATACAAAAGCAACTTCAAACAGGAAGTATTTCCTCCATCTAATTCTGAAATGGTATTCTCAATAAATAGGAATATTCTCCTTTTTCAGCTTTTGGAAAAGCCAAACTTACTTACTGGCTTTCCTCCAGGATGTGGAATCAGACAACTGTGGGTTTTGTTCTGCGTAGGACTCATTATTAGCCTGCGGTCATGGTGCTGAGATATTACCATCACCTTTCTCTCTTGGTGGAGGTAGAAAGTATTCACTTGCATTTCTAGGCAGCTCTGGGCCATGATATTTCTCTCTGCGGTGGAGAGTCAGCTTGATTCATACTTCTTGCCAGAGATATGTGCCTTCCAGGCCTCTAGTAGGGAAGGGGAGCTTTGATTGATGCTTAACCATCTTGCCAGAGATATGTGCCTTCCAGGCCTCTAGTAGGGAAGGGGAGCTTTGATTGATGCTTAACCATGTACCAGGAGCAGCTAAGTGATGCTATTAGTGGTAACAAATATCGCCAGGTGGAAAGACATATGAGAAGTCTGTTCTACAGAAGAAGATAGTCTAAGTGATGAATAGTTAGTTCCTGGGAGGAGTTCAAGCAACTTTCCTCAGGACTGGGTGTCAGGAAAATTGAGAGGTCAATTTTTTTTTTTCTATCAAGTTTGCTGTCTTTGGCACAAAGAGTTGGAACGAACAATCATGGAAATGCGACAATTGCCTTTGCATTGAATCAGAGCTGATAGATGAAAGGGAGTAATTATCAGGCTGTTATTTTAGAATTACAAGGATGTTCAACCATTGCTGGAGGTAGCATATACATGATCAAGAACAAAGGGTCTTGAAAAAATAAGTAGAAACTGCATGGGAGTGTTGAAAAACAAGGCTCCAGGAATTGATGGAATAGAAATTGAAATGTTTCAACAAATGGATGTAACATTGGAAGCACTCACTTGTCTATGCCAAGAAATTTGGAACACGGCTACCTGGCAATTTGGAAGACAGCTACCTGGCCAAATTACTGGAAGAGATTCATATTTGTGCACACTCCAAAGAAAGGTGAACCAATGTGGAAATTATTAGAAAATATTAATATCACATGCAAGTAAAATTTTACTGAAGATAATTAAAAAACGGGTGCAGCAGTACATCAACAGGAATGTCCAGAGATTCATACTGTATTCAGAAGAGAACATGAAACCAGGAATATCATTGCTAATGACAGATGGATTTTGGTTGAAAGTAGATAACTATGCAAAGGCATTCAACTGAGTGGAAAATAACAAATTATGGATAACATTGCAAAGAATGGGAATTCCAGAACACTTAATTGTACTCATGAAGAACCTGCACATAGACCAAGAGGCAGTTGTTCAAACAGAATAAGGGGATATTCCATGGTTTAAAATTAGGAAAGATGTGTGTCAGGGTTATATCCTTTCACTATATTTATTTAATCTGTATGCTGAGCCAATAATCTGAAAAACTAGAGTATATGAAGAAGAATGCAGCATCAGGACTTGAGGGAGACTCATTAACAGCATGCAATATGCAGATGACACAAGCTTGCTTCCTGAAAGTAAAAAGGACTTGAAGCACTTACTGATGAAGATCAAAGACTACAACCTTCACTACAGATTACACATTAACATGAAGAAAACAAAAATCCTCACAACTAGACCAATAAGCAACATCATGATAAATAGAGAAAAGATTAAAATTGTCAAATACTTCATTTTACTTGGATCCTCAATCAATGACCATGAAAGTAGCAGTCAAGAAATCAAATGACATATTGGAGTGGGCAAATCTACTGCAAAATACTTCCATGATGAAACTGGTAATCAGCTCCATGGTGAAATCTGTTGTGAGGAGCTGAGTAGTTCCCTTAGGGACGTAGTCTGCTTCCAGTATATAAGGAGAAGTATTGAGAAAGGTTTCTGAGCTTTTTGGCATGCTTGGACCCTGCATGTAGCCCAGTCTTCATTCAGCAGCTTGCCATGTTGTCTTCTAATCTTGGGACTGTTTCTGGACTTGAACTAGTGGCTTGCCAAGTTATTTGATAATCTTGGGACTGTGTAATTTTATTTGTCAACCTTGGATTTGTCAGCTTCAGTAGCCAGCAGCTGAATTAAGAGAAGCTTCCAGCTTCACTGGGCCAGGAGCAAGGGGCAGAGCTGAAACCCAAGGTCAAGTGTCCTTCACCCAGTCCTAGAGTTGGCACTTTGAACTTGGACTTCTAGCCTCCTAAACTGTAAGAGAATAAATCCCTGTTTGTTTCAAGCCACCCACTTGTGGTATTTTTGTTAGAGCAGCACTAAAGGTCCAAAATAAAGAGAAAGAGTTCTCTAGATGTATAATTGAGAATGATGTGTAAGAGATCTGAGTGATGGTTCTTAAAGCTTGATGTTTCCCAAACATCTTCAGGGAGAGAAATTTAAGAACATGCAGCCAACTAAATAATCTGTCAGTGGAAAAAGAGCAGTAGCCGTGGAGGTACTAAGCCCAGGCTCTTGACACTAACGCTTGTGTCTGAGTGTATGCCCTCCCTGTTCCTGTGGGTGTTTCTATATACCTGTGATCACTGGCAGAGCTGATGCCCAGTGGACTCTTGCCTGAGAAAGTGCTTGTTAGAGTTCAGGTTACTGACTACAGGTGACATTATTTTGCAGAAACTTGCATTAGGTTTGGGTCCTGCAAAGTGTGTAAATTAAATGGAGAGATCTCCAGCTCTGAGTCAGACCATAGCAAACATTCTTCCCAATCCCCCTTGTGGTGGGACTGGTTGGGTTGGATGAAAGTCCTATCCATGGTGACAAAGCATCTACAACAGAAACAAAAAGCTCCTGCTTTGTTTTACTGGGTCTTAGAATAGGATGATATTGGTGTGGTAAACAGAATAACAACTGGTGAGCACGTGTACTTTTTTCTGTTTGGCTGGCACTTTCATCTGCCTAACCAGCTGATGGTATTTACCTTCATTTTCAGAATGTCTAAATAACATATGGTTATTGCCTGCACATAGCCTACTAGTTGCCGTCAAGTTTGTTCCAACCCATGGCGACCCCATGTATGTCAGAGTAGAACTATGCTCCATAGTATTTTCTCTGGCTAAATTTTCAGGAGTAGATCACCAAGTCTTTCTTCCAAAGATCCTTTGGGTGAACTCTAACCTCCAAACTTTCGGTTAGCAACCAAGTTCTTAACTGTTTCTACCACCCAAGGACTACACCCCCAAGTCTAGCACAGTATTTACTATGTGCTTATTAAATACTTGTTCACTGAACTGGAGAATATCTTCAATGCTCAGACTTATGCTACTCAAGGAGCATGCATGCCTCTGTGTAGGAAGAGACATAGCTCTTTTAGCAGTTGATCACAATCCAGTTATCACAAGAAATATTATTATACCAGCAGAGATGAATATGCAATATAAAAATAACATGATATTTTGAGATATTTTTAAATAAGTTAAATCATTCCATGCCCAATTGCCACTTCATTCATTTATGGTTTGAGGCACTTGGGCTTTCTTTCAGGGTCCTTGTTCAGATATACCACAAGGAAAGAGAAGCTGGAAGTGTCAGGGATTGCAGACAGGAGGCATCTGTGTGGCCTTTGGGTTGCCCTGGTTCTTGGTCCCCACCTCTGGGCCTCCTGCTCAGGAAGGCAGTGGCGCCTGAGCATCTCTGCTTTTTTAGGATGACTTTATATGTTTTTGACATGTGCTCGGCATGGGAGTTATTGATTATCTTTTACTAAGATTGAAATGAGGGAGAAGGGGAAGTAGCTGAAAGGAAAGAATAGGAGGTCACCAAAGATCAACTTGCCTGTTTTGTAATTTCTTAATGTTTTATGCTTAACAATTCTGATTTGCTCAGATTCCTAAGGCATTAATGGTTCCAGTTGCTGTTGGGTCAATTCCAACTCACAGTGACTCCATGTGTGTCGGAGTAGAACAGCGCTCCATACAGTTTTCTATGGCTGATTTTTAGAAAGTAGATGGCCAGGCACCACCCTTTCTTCTAAGGTGCCTCTGGATGAACTTGAGGATGAAATATTTTGGTTAGCAGCTGAGCATGTTAACTGTTCACACCACCCAGGGACTCCCATTCATGATTACCTGTGCTTAAATACATTGTTGAAGGCTTGCACCTAACTGCTCATGGGGATGATGGTGCCCATATACTTGCTTCCTCTGCCCAGAGCCATGAGGACTCCCCTACAAGAGAGGAGGGTTTAGACTCCAGGCCCTGGAGTACGTGCTGCCCCCATAACAAGGCTGTGCATAGTGGTAAGAGGAGCAGGCAGTGCTTCTGGATTGCTCTTACCCCTTGCCTTCAGTGCCACCCTCCCAGTCCCAACTGACTACACACCAGCCTCCATGTCTCTAGGCTCTAAGAGCCTCCAGATGCCACATCTTTGTCATGAATCACCAAACACACTTTTAATTACATCCTAAACTCAACAAAAACAGGAGGCTGAAATTTTAGTATTTTAGTAGGGATTGTTGTTGTTGTTAGTTGTCATCAAGTCAGTTCTGATTCATGGTGACCCAGTATGGCAGAGTAGAATTGTGCTTCATAGAATTTCCAATGACTGTGAATTTTCAAAATCTAATCACCAGGCATATCTTCCAAGGAGCCTCTGGGTGGATTTGAACTGCCAATCTTTTGACTAGTAATTGAGCACTTAACTGTTTACACCATCTAGGGACTCCTTAGCAGAGGTTAGGAGATGCCATTTGCCACCGCACTGTTGTTGTGTTCTTGTTATTTGCCGTTGAGTCGGCCGCGACTCATAGCGACCCCTCCTTGGGTTTCCGAGGCAGTATCACTACGGAAGTAGGATTGCCCAACCTTCCTTCCGAGGAGTTGCTGGTGGGTTTGAACCGCCAACCTTCTGGTTAGCAGTCAAGTGCCTTAGGCACTATGCTACCAGAGCTCCTGGTCTCCCATAATTCTTTCTCCTCCGACATCCTTTCAATTAAGATCTAGAATGCCAGAGGCTCACATTGTCATGGAGAAGGTCAAGATGAGAAGTAGTGAGGACCTGATTCCAAACTCTTAGTTATCTCTTGATGGTTTAGTGCTGAGAGTCCTTAGAAAACTTTCAAAGGGCTGAGTGCTCATCTCAGGGACAGTGTCATAAGGGACAGGCTTCGGGGTGGAGTGTTGCTCCTAGGAAGGCTAGTTACTGGGTTCAAAAACTACAGGGGGTGATGAGGGCTGGTGTAGGCCAAATCCAGTCCAGGGACACTGGGTTGAATAGAGTGGGAAGAGGCACCTGTTCCCCTGGTACTATGCCCTGCTGAGTGCCTAGAGCACCCTCCTGGGTATCCCTACCTCTCTGCTCATTCCCTTCCAGGCCTTTCCCAGAATAGAAGACTTCTTACTCCAGGCTCAGATATAGGGAAGTCCTTGCTCTGCCACTAGGTGGAAGCAATTGGGTGTGGTTCCTGTATCCTGGATCCTTATTTTCCTTAAGCAAGAATCTTTGTTGAACATGGAGTTTCGCCCAGTACCTAGAAACATGTTTTTCCTGATATCCTGCTGGTTTGGCAGTAGTTCTCAACGCATTGATATGTCAGAAGCACTTTGGATACTTGCTAAAATGCAAACTCTTGGGCCCTCTTCCAGCCTTTCTGGATTAGAATCTCTGGGAGATGGAGCCAACGAATCAGTATTTTTACCATGTGACCCATGTGATCTGCTTTAAGAAACATATTTTGGGGCCCAGTATGAAAATATTGCAGACATATATGGCACTGTTTCTAAGGAAAATTTATCTTTGAGTTCTAAGGATTTCGTTACAACTGTGTCTTTGTAATTACTTCTTTGTCATGATCCCATACCACTGAGCTTGCCACAAAGTGCAAAGAAGAGCTTGGGCTGTTACTGTGGTGCTGTTAAGGAAGGTCCAATGACAAAATATTGATGCTGAAATACCCTACAATCCATGCCACATGAAAGTTGGAACACATATTTTTGAAGTCTGTTTAAGAAGGCTCCTAAGGGACATTGTAGAGTTCTTGAGTAGTTAACACATTTGGCTGTTAACTGGAAGGTTGGAAGTTTGAGTTCACCCAGAGAGGCCTGAAAAGAAAGGTCTGAAGATCTACTTCCAAAATGTCAACCTGAGAAACCTATGAAGCATAGTTCTATACTGACACACATAGGGTCACCATGAGTTAGTGTTGACTTGATGGTAACTGGTTTAAGGCACATTATAGTTAATGTGAATTAAAAGAATATGATTTTATCACTCCAGATCATGCATTAATTCAAGAATTAGAAAGAAAAGATGAATGATTTTTAAAGCTGTTATATGCCCAGGCTGAATGGTCAGGTATGTCTAGGTAAAAGGGAATATAACCATGATCATATATAAGGTTGGCAGATGATATTTCTACACATGTATTCATATGTGCTGTAAGAATGTCCAGATATATAATAAAGCTAACAAGGGACAAAGTTATGATAACTTCTTGGACATAGCCAACCACTCTGAGGAAGAAAGTAGTTGGGCCTGTGGGCTTGTTACCATGGTCTCAGGGGACATCACTCAATTGGCATAATATACTGCACAAAAACATAGTTCTACATCCTCCTTTGGTGAGTAGTGACTGGGGTCTTAAACGCTTGCAAGTGGCCATCTAAGATGAAACAAGGGGTATCTTCTTGTTCAGAGTAAAGAAGAATGAAAAAAAAGCAAAGACTCATGGAAACAATTAGTGCAAGGGACTAGTAGACCATGTGATCCTCAACTTATATGACCATGATACCAGAAGAACTAGATGGTGCCTGGCTACCACTGTCAACCACTCTGAAGGGGATTGGTGGAGGAGATCCTGGATAGACTGGGAGAACAATGTGGAACAAAACTCAAAATCATAAAAAAGACTATGTTTACTGGTCTGGCAGACCCTGGTGAGACCTCCAAGACTATGGCCCCGAGTTACTCGTCAGATGTGGAACTGAACTCACTCCTGTGGCTTTCAGTGAAACAATAGACAGGTATATGGGGTGAACATTTACATTGAGTAGATACACTCCTTAGAGTGATTAGTCATGGGAGAACATGGGAGAAGGGCAGTGTTTGCACAGGGAGATAGCTTGGGGGACAGGAATGCATAGGAAGGAAGGACACAGGGAAGAGGTATCTATGGGGAAGAAGTGAGAAGAGAGCTGTTACATTGTGGGTAGTTGCAGTCAATGTCATGAAACCAAATGTGTATGAACTGCTACATTGAAAGTGAATTTGATCTGTAAACTTTCACCCAAATCACAATAAAAATAATAAAAAGCTGTCATATCCATTGCATGAGAGCTTTTTTTCACTGATTATTTCTATTAAGGCTGAATATATGTTGTTATGTTAGGTGACATGGTGTCTGTTCTGACTCCTAGCCACCCTATGATGTACAACAGAACAAACCAATGCACAGTTGTGAGCCAGCTGCACAATTGCTGCTATGCTTGAGCCCATTGTTCAATCCACTGTGTCTATCCATCTCATTGAGGATCTTCTTTTTTGCTGATCCTCTACTTTACCAATCATGACATCCTTCCCCAGATGTTCCCTCCTGAAGACATCATCGAAGCACAAGAAACAGTCTTGCCATACTCACTTCTTCTTCTTTTTTTTCCTGGTGAAGTTTATTTTATTTTATTTATTTATTTTTAATTTTAAGAGCTTGTTTTACATTCAACATAATGCATACATTTAGTTTCATTCCCCATTAGCCATGTCCAGCCCTAACCTAGTCTCCTCCCCCCCTACAATGTAACCCTCCCCTGTACACCTCATACTTATGCACTCCTGTTTGTCCTGCATTTCCTCAGTTTGAATGTTGGTCCTCTGGTGTCCCATGGTCTATTGCTCTAAAGAATGTATTACTGTAGATTATGTGGGTGTGTCATCCTGAGTTGAGTGGTCTGTGTGTACATCTTGTTAACTATTGGGCTGAGAGCCTGCCCCTGGGGATGAGTTTTAGTCCAGGTACAGAATGTATTCCAGAGCCATAGTATTGGGAGTCTCACCAGATTTCATCTGACCAGTAATTCTGGTCATTATTGAGTTTTTGGATTTTGTTCCACATATTTTCCTCCCTCTCTGTCCAAGATCTCCAGATTTGATCCTTTCCTGAGTGGTTGGCAATGGTAGCTGGGCACCATCTAGTTCTTCTAGTCTCAAGGGCCATTGTGTCCTAGGGCTGATTGCTTCAGAATGCCCTTTTTTTTTTTTTTTTTTTTCTTCTTTCTTCACTTCCAAAACTAGGAGACCGTTAGCTGCATCTTAGATGGCTGCTTGAAAGCTTTTAAGACCCCAATCGCTACTCACCAGTGTAGGATGTGGAGCAACACTTTTATATATTTTGTGGTGCCAATTGAGTCTATGGTCTATTGAGTACTATGGTCCTGAGGCAGTAGATCTATTGGATCTCTCTCCCATAATGTCAGGATGTCTGTGAGGGATTACTCTGTGTCTGTCTTCTATTGTTTCTGTAAGGACTGCAGGTATTTTGTATCACTGGTGTCTGTGCAAGATTAGCTTCAGCTGAATCTATCCTTGGTCTAGAGTATACTTCTGTTCACTGACCCCTGTCTGATCATCTCAGGTGTTCATGTGTTTATCTGTATAGCCTAGTGTTTGGTGTTAATGGCAATGCGGTATTGTGGATCCATTGGTCGGTATTAACATCTGTCATCTATCTCTTATATGTACAATTCGGTGTCCTCTCATTTCCTAATGTTATTATGGTGGTCATATATCTTTTCCGTATATCCCTCCCCCTACCCATGTCAGCGTGTAGGCACCAACTAGCCCAAAATTTATCCCTCCTCTTCCCTCCCCATTCCAGCAACCTACTAGGTGAATTCCCTTTCCCAAGTAAACCCTTCTCTGTTTTTTTACGGTAATGGGCTCATACAGTACTTGTCGTTCTGCAATTGACTTATTTCACTCAGCATAATGTCCTCCAGGTTCATCCACATTGTGAGATGATTCGTGTATCCCTCATTGTTCTTTAATGTGACATAGTATTCCATTGTGTGGATATACCATAATTTGGTTATCCACTCATCCATTGATGGACATTTAGGTTGTTTCCATCTCTTTGCTATGGTGAATTGTGCTGCAATGAACATAGGTGTACAGATGTTTGTTCATGTGCTATCTCTCACCTCTTTAGGATATATTCCTAGTAATGGAATTGCCAGGTCAAATGGTACTTCTATTTTCAGTTTTTTTAGGAAATGCCATACCGTTTGCCACAATGATTGTACCATTTTACAGTCCCATCAGCAGTGTACAAGAGTTCCAATCTCTCCACAACCTCGCCAGCATTTGTTACTATCTGATCTGTTGAACTTTGCTATTATTGCTGGGGTGAGATGATATCTCATTGTTGTTTTGATTTGCATCTCTCTAATGATTAATGATCGTGAGCAATCTCTCGTGTGTTTGCTGGGTGCCTGTATATATTCTTTGGTGAAGTGTCTGTTCAAGTCTTTTGCCCATTTGTGAATTGGGTTGTCTTTTTGGTGTTGAGATGTTGAAGTTTTCTATAGATTTTGGAGATAAGTCCTTTATCAGATATGTCATAGGTAAATATTTTCTCCCAATCTGTAGGTTCCCTTTTTACCCCTTTGATGAAATCTTTTGATGTGCACAAGAATTTAATTTTTAAAAGGTCCCAGTCATCTAGCTTCTCTTCTATCTCCTGCACTTTCTGGGTTATGCTTGACAGTCTATTTATGCCGTAATTCAGGGCTCCTAGATTTGCCCCTATTTTATCTTTGATGAATTTTATGGTTTTGGGTTTTCCATTTAAGTCTTTGATCCAGCTTGAGTTTGTTTTTGTGTATGGGGTTAGGTATGGGTCTTGTTTCATTTTTCTACAGGTGCTTATCCACTTTTGCCAGCACCATTTGTTAAAGAGGCTATCCCTTTCACATTTAATGGGCTTTGGGACTTTGTCCAAGATCAGTTGTCCATAGATGGATGGATCTATGTCTGAACTTTCGATTCTGTTTCATTGGTCTATCTGTCTATCATTGTACCAATACCATGCTGTTTTGACTACTGTGGCTGGATAGTAGTTCTTAAGATCTGGGAGTGTGAGACCTCCCACTTTGTTTTTCTTCTTGAGAAGTGCTCTGCTTATTCGAGATCTCTTTCCTTTCCATATGAAATTAGCAATTAGTTTTTCCATGTCCTTAAAAAATTTTGTTGAAATCTGGATTGGGATTGCGTTAAATGTATGGATTGCTTTAGGTAGTATTGACATTTTCGCAATGTTTAGTCTACCTATCCATGAACAAGGTAGGTTCTTCCATTTATGTAGTGCCCTTGTTGTCTCTTGCAGGAGTGTTTTATATTTTTCTCTGTATAGGTCTTTTGTGTCTCTGGTGAGGTTTATTCCTAGATATTTATTCTTTTTTTGTAGCTATAGTGAATATTATTGTTTTCCTTATCATAGGACTCCTTGCTGGTATTGAGAAATCCAACTGATTTTTGTATGTTGATCTTGTATTCTGCCACTTTGCTGAACCTCTGTATTAGTTCCAGTAGTTTTTTTTTTTTTTTTTATTGAGTCCCTTGGGTTTTCTATGTATAGGATCATATC
>NW_006921724.1:6406959-6424705 GCF_000298275.1 Orycteropus afer afer
GAATATTTGATAGAATTCTCCAGTAAAGCCATCAGGGCCAAGGGTTTTCATTGTGGGAAGTTTTTTTTTTTTTTTTTTTTTTAAAAACCTGTTCAATTTCTTCCCTTGCTATGAGTCTGTTCAAGGTTTCTATTTCTGGGTGGGTAATTTAGGTAGGTCTTGTGATTCTAGCCTATTTCTTCTAGTTTCTCAAATCTATTGGTGTATAGTTTTTCATAATATTCTTTCAGTATCTTTTTTATTTCAGTTGATTCTGTTGTGATGACACCATTTTTGTTTATAATTCTTGTGATTTTGATATTCTCCTTTTCTTTTGTTATGTGTACCAATGGTTTATAATGGTTTTATGAATCTTTTCGAAGAAGCAGCTCTTTGTTTTGTTGATTTTTTCTATGTTTTTTTTTTGTTTGTTTGTTTTCTGTTTCATTTATTTATGCTCTGACCTTTATTATTTCTTTGCTTCTAGATACTGTAGGATTCTTTTGTTGTTCTATTTCTAGTTGTTGGAGTTGATGAGTCAGGTGTTGAGTTTGTTTCTTTCTTCTTTTTTGATGTATGCATTTATAGCTATAAACTGTCCTCTGAATACTGCTTTCACTGTGTCCCATAGATTTTGGTAGGATGTATCTTCATTCTCATTAGTTTCTAGGAATTTTTTTATTTCAGTTTTTATCTGTTCTGTAACCCAATAGTTTTGGAGCAGTGAGTTGTTCAGCTTCAATGCTTTTTCCTTGCTCTTCCTATTATTAATTTCTAGTTTTATAGCATTGTGGTGCAAGAAGATGCTTTGCAGTATTTCAATGTTTTTGAATTTATTGAGGCTTGTTTTATGTCCTAGCATATGGTCTATTCTGGGGAAGGATCCATGTGCACTGGAAAAGAATGTGAATTGTGTTTTTGTTGAGTGAAATGCTCTGTTTATGTCTATGAGGTCCAGTTGGTTGATTGTACTGTTGAGTTCTTCTGTATCTTTGTTGAGTTTTTTTTTCCAGTTGACCTGTCCCTCCTTCAAAGTGGTGTGTTAAAGTCTCCTACTATTATTGTAGAGTTGTCTATTATCCCTTTTAATTCAGTTAATATTTGCTTCACATATTTTGGAGCACTTTCACTGGGTACATAAATATTTATTATTGTAATGTCTTCTTTGTCAATTAACCCTTTCAGCATCATATAATCTCCCTCCTTGTCTCTTATGATGTTTTTCACCTTAATGTCTATTTTATCAGAAATCAATATTGCTATTCCTGCCCTTTTTTGGTTTTCATTGGCTTGGTATATTCTTTTCCATTTCTTAACTCTTAATTTATTTTTATCTTTGTGTCTAAGGTGGGTCTCTTGTAGGTAGCATATCGATGGGTCTTCTTTTCTTAACCAGTCTGCCACTCTCTTTCTCTTGATAGGTGCATTTAGTCCATTCACATTGCGTGTAAATAGTGATAGGCATGAATTGATTGCTGTCATTCTATTTTTTTTTTTTTTTGTCGATCTTTTTTGCTTTTTTTTTTTTTTTTTTTTTTTTTTTGTCGAGTTATTGGTGTTTCTTTTGTCCTTTTACTTTTCTGTGCTGAGTTCGGTTTGTTGGCTAATGCTTTCTCCCTTTTCTTCTTTATAGTTGGTTTTGTGTTTATTAAACCCACATGCTTTCCTTACTTCTGGATTTGCTTAGAATTGTTACTTTTCTCTGTGGTTACCTTGGAGTACATTCTTGTCTCTACATTTTTAGAACAGTGCGCACTGCAAAGACATTGTCATGTTTTCCTCTCCATTTGAGGGTCTGTACCTAGAAGTTTTATTCCCACTGATAAGTTAGTTGCTATTGTTGTGTGCTGATGGAGTTCCTTGGTTTTTAAGGTATAATGTTTTATGGTCTTATTTTGAACATCTATTTCTGATTTGGTTTTAGTATTGATGTCACGTATCCTGGTTTTGTTGATCTCTGTTGTGGGTTCTCTATTGGAAGGACTTCCTTAAGCATTTCTTTTAGGGTTGGTCTGGTTTTCACAAAATCCTTTAATTTCTGTTTGTCTGAGAGTGCCTTGATTTCACCCTCTTAGTTGATCGATAATTTGGCTGGATATAGGATTCTTGGTTGGAAGTTATTTTCCTTTAGTGTTTTATATATACTATCCCATTGCCTTCTTGCCTGCATGGTTTCTGCTGAGTAATCAGAGCCCAGCCTAACTGTTTGATTATTATAAGTAATATTACTTTTTTCTTGGGCAGCTCTCAAAATTTTTTCTTTGTCTTTGGTTTTGGAAAGTTTGATTATAATATGCCTCGGTGTTTTTCTCTTGGGATCCATCTTGTGTGGGGTTCTATGAGCTCCCTGAGCTTCAAATATCTTTTCTTCCTTCATGATATAGGGGAAGTTTTCTGTTAGCAGGTCTTTCACAATTTTTTCAGTAGTGTTTTTCACCTCTTCTTGTTCTGGAATTCCAATGAGTCTTATATTGTTTCATCTCTTGTCATCACATATATTTCTTAGGTTCTCTTCATTTCTCTTAAATCTTTGTCCTGATTTTTCTTCATACAGGCTATTGTCCAGGGATTTGTCTTCTAGATGGGATATGTGTTCTTCAGCCAGTTCTAATCTACTCTTTTGTCTTCTACTATGTTGTGTAGTTCTATCATTTTGGTACTCATGCTCTGCATTTCAGTAGTCATCTTCTGCATTTCTAATTGCTGTTTTTGTATGAGTTCTTATTGTGCATTAATCTTAGTATTCTTTTCCTGAATGATTTTCCTGAGTTCCTCCAGGGAACTGTCCATGATCTCCTTGTTTCTGTTTGGGGTTTCCTTATGCTCTTATAAAGCTCTATAAACATATCTTCTAAATTCCTTCTCAGATAATTCTATTGCCTCCTCTTCCTCCACGTATAATGAGACCTTTGTTTGTAGTTTTGCTTCTAATGCCTTGTCCTGTTTTTTTTTGTTGTTGTTCTGTTTTGTTTCATTTGGGGTTGCTTCTTGTTTCCTAGACATTTTGAGGTTGTCTTTAAAACTGTTGGTTACATGCTGATTTGTTTTGTCTTGGTTTTATAGTTTAATATTTTGAAAAGGTGAAGCTGGTGTATTTTATTTTATTTTATTATTGATTCAGGTATGCTGGGTCACTCTGCAGTTTTCTTTGTGATGGTGGAATCACTGTGTGGAATGTGGATATGAGGTTCTGTTTGTTGTAAAGAGGGTTTTGAGTTCGAACTGGGAGGTTTTATGTTGGTTGAATATAGTTTCTTCTATTGGATGAAATTATTGGTGGAGAAGGTGGGAGCAGAAGAGGGAAAGCTTGCTGTTGATAGGGTTGGTTTCTAGGGCTTTGAGTGGGCTGCTACTGATGACATCGTACTGTTAACTACAAGCCCGTGGCTCAATTTCAGGAAAGATTCCTGTTGTTAAGGTGTCGCCATTTCCCACCAGGCTCAGATACATGCAAAGACCCCACTCTTGAGGCCTCTCGGCACCAAAAAGCCAACCCAAGGCAACTTCCCGGGTCCGCAATCGGCCGCAGATGTTTTTCTCTCCACCTCGCCTGCCTGTGGCACTGGCCCAACCTACCCAGACCACGATCAGCTCAGGCATTTGTCTGTTAGTCCGCCCACCTCCCGTGCCAAAGATGCATGGGGTTTCAGCAGCGCTGGAGTTGGGAGAGTGCCTGCTAGTAATCTGTGGCCCGATATTTGTGATAAAGACAAGTGCAGACCTCTCAGTGCCACTAAGCTGACCCAAGCCTATTCAGTGATCCACTGAGGGGGGAGCAAGCTCACCCTCCGGGAGCACCCATGAGCTCTCTGCTTGGGTTTCAGTGGTGCTGCATGTGCCCATTTGCCCCTAGCCAACCCAAGTACTGATAAAATCAGGTGCTGAAGGTTGATCCATGGGGTGTTTGCTGGTATATTGGTGTGGTCGCTGGTATGCTGATATGGGGTATCTTCTGCCTTGATCTAGGGTGGTCTCAGGTAGCTGTTCTCGCCTGCTGGTTGCTCCCCCAGCAAAGTCTCTAATGGCCTTTCTCAGCTGCCTGTCCACTTTTCGCCAGGTAGATCTTTAATTTCTTTCCCGGTACCTTTCCTCTAATTCTATGTCTCTGAGTTTGGTGCACTCTGATTCAGTGAGCTGTTCAGAGCACCAAAATCCCTAATTCAAACTGCTATACCTAGTTTTTCAAGCACTAAGATGCTAGAGGGAAATTGCCTGGTGATTACTGACAAGACTCCATTTTGAATCCATACTCACTTTTAAGGAGCATTCTGGCTGTATTTCTTTAGCCTGGTGATTACTGACAAGACTCCATTTTGAATCCATACTCACTTTTAAGGAGCATTCTGGCTGTATTTCTTTAGCCTGGTGATTACTGACAAGACTCCATTTTGAATCCATACTCACTTTTAAGGAGCATTCTGGCTGTATTTCTTTCAAGACAGATTTGTTGGTTCTTCTGACAATCCATGGTATATTCAAGATTCTTTGGCAATACCATAATTCAAATGCATCAAGTCTTCTTTGTGGTTGTTATGTGCCATCAAGTCAGACCCGACTCATAGAGACCTCTCCTTGGGTTTTTGAGGCAGTATCACTACAGAAGTAGATTGTCCAACCTTCCTTCCAAGGAGTGGCTAGTGGGTATGAACCGCCAGCTTTCTGGTTAGCAGTCAAGTGCCTTAGGCACTATGCTACCAGAGCTCCTAATTCTTTAGTCTTCATTATTCATTGTCCAGCTTTCACATGCATATGAGGCAATTGAAAATACCATTGCTTGGAACAGGCACACTGTCGTCTTCAAAGTGATATCTTCACTCTTTAACACTTTAAAGAGGTCTCTTGCAGCAGACTTTCCTAGTGAACTACATCATTTGATTTCTTGACTGCTGTTTCCATGGGCATTGATTGTAGATCCAAGTAAAAGGAAATCCTTGACAATGACAATCTTTTCTCCACTTACCATATGTTGCTTATTGGTCCAGTTGTGAGGATTTTTGTTTTCTTTAAGTTGATGTGTAATCCATATTGAAGACTGCAATCTCTGATCTTCATCAGTAAGTACTTCAAGTCATCTTCACTTTCAGCAAGCAAGGTTGTGTCATCTGCATATTGCATGTTGCTAATGAGTCTTCCTCCAATCCTGATGCCGTGTTCTTCATATAGTCCAGCTTCCCAGATTATTTGGTCAGTATACAAATTGGATTATTATGGTGAAAGAATACAACCCTGATACACACCTTTCCTTATTTTACGTAGTAACCCCTGTATTCTGTTAGAATGACTGCCTCTTGGTCTATGTACAGGTTTCACATGAGTGCATTTAAGAGTTCTGAAATTCCTATTCTTTGCAATGATATGCATAATATTATGGAATAATTAACCACACAATCATACTTTTGCATAATCAACAAAACACAGGTAAACATCTTTCTGATATTCTTTGCTTTCAGCCAAGGTCTATCTGACAGCAATGATATCCCTTGTTCCATGTTCTTTTCTGAATCCAGCTTTAATTTTTGGCAGTCTCCTGTTGAAGTACTACTGCAACTGGTTTTGAAATATTTTCAGCAAAATTTTACTTGTGTGTGATATTAATGATATTGTTAGATAATATCTGCATTCTATTGGATCACCTTTTTTGTGATGGATACAAATATGGATCTCTTCCAGTTGGTTGGTCAGGTAGGTGTCTTCCAAATTTCTTGGCATAGACACATGAGTGCTTCTAATGTAACATCTGTTTGTTGAAACATCTCAATTACTATTCCATAAATTCCTGGAATCTTGTTTTACATCAATGCCTTCAATGCAGCTTGGACTTCTTCCTTCAGTACCATCAGTTCTTGATAATATGCTACCTCCTCAAATGGCTGAATATTGACCAATTCTTTTTAGTACAATGACTGTGCACTCCTTCTATCTTCCTTTGATGCTTTCTGTGTCATTCAATATTTTACCCATATAATTCTTCAATATTATAACTTGAGGCTTGAATTTTTTTCTTCACTCCTTTCACCTTGAGTGTATTCTTTCCTTTCAAATTTCTAACTCCATCCAGATCTTTGCATGTTTATCATAACACTTTACTTTGTAAAATTTACTTTGTTTTCTTGAGCCACCCTTTGAAATTTTCTGTTCAGCTCATTTACGTGATCATTTTTTCTGTTTGTTTTAGTTACTCTCCATTCAAGAGCAAGTTTCAGAGTCTTTTCTGACATCCGTTTGGTCTTTTCTTTCTTGCCTTTTTAATTACCTTTTCTTATATGATGTCCTTGATGTCTTCCCACAGCTTGTCTTTTTTTCTGTCATTGGTGTCCATTTTGCCAAATCTATTTTTCAGATGGTCTCCAAATTCAGATGGGACTCTTGTATACTTGTTTTAATTTTCTTCAACTTCAATCCAAACTTTCATATGAACAGTTGATGGTCTGTTCCACAGTTGGACCATGGTCTTGTTCTGACTGATGATATTGAGCTTCTCCAGTATTTCTTGTCACAGATGTAGTCAATTTGATTCTTGTGTATTCCATCTGGTGAGGTCCACATGTATAGTCACCATGTATATTGTTGAGAAAATTTGTTTTCAATGAATAAGTTTTTAGTCTTGAAAAATTCTATCACATGATCTCCAGATGATCTTATTTCTCTCACAAACAGATATTTTCCAAATATTGTTACTTCTTCTTTATTTCCAAATTTTGTATTCATATCATCAGCAATTACCAGTGCATCTTGATTGTATGTTTGATCAATTTCAGACTGCAGAGGTTGGTAAACATCTGCAGTTTCTTCATCCTTGGCTTTAGTGGTTGGTGTGTAAATTTGAATAGTACTTATATTAACTGGTGTTCCTTGTAGGCATGTGAGTATTATCCTATTACTGACAGCATTGTATTTCAGGATAGATCTTGAAATGCTCTTTTCGACAATGAATGTGACACCACCCCTCTTTAATTTGTCATTTCTGGCATAGTAGACTATATGATTGCCTGATTCAAAATGGCTGATGCCAGTCCATTTCAACTCACTAGTGTCTAGGATATTGACCTTTATGTATACCATTTCTTTTTTGACAACTTCCAATTTTCCTAGATTAATACTTCATACATTCCATGTTCTGATTATTAATGGCTATTTCCAGCTGTTTCTTCCCATTTTGAGTTGTGACACATCAGTAGATGAAGATCCTTAAAGCTTCACCTCATCCACATCATTAAGGCTGACTCTACTTTGAGGAAGCAGCTCTTCCCCAGTCATATTTTGAGTGCCTTCCAACCTGACAGGGTCATCTTCTGGCACTATATCAGACTATGTTTCACTGGTTTTCAGTGGTCAATTCTTTCAGAAGTAGACTCCTATCTCCTTCTCCTTAGTCTTTCTTAGTCTGGAAGATGTGCTGAAACCTGTCCACCATGGCTGGCACTGATGGTATTTGAAATACTGGTGGCACAGCTTCCAACACCATAGTAGCATGCAAGTCACCACAGTATGCCAAGCTGACAATGAGTATTAGGTTGAATCTATAGTTAGGATATATAATCCTGACATTATTTTCTAGATAGGTGATTTTGTCACATGAAAAATTGTGTAACTACAGCTGGAACAAATTGGAAAATAAATAAAATTAGAAATTCTTACTAAAAATTATGCTCAGTTAATGGGTAAAGGTAAGCAGCTTTTATTTTTATATGAAGCAATAGGGTTTGCAAATGTTGTGAATCTTGATGAATATTTAAATGAATAACTTTCTTCTCCTTTCCCCTTTCTGATTCTCAACTTGCTGTCAGTCAATTTTTTTTTGTTTATTTTAGGCAATTCTGTCTTTCCTTCTCTCCTGAGTTTGTCAGTTTTGGAATGTGAGCATATGAACAACTTGAAACCTGGATCAAATCCCCCCTACTGATCATTCCACTATTAAGATAAATAAAAATAAACTCTTGATAAATTTAGCAAGCAACAATACGTTTGTGCAACCCATTGGTGAAAACAAAAGGTAAACAACAGCAAAAGCTGCAAGCACATTCTCAGCAGAAGGCTGGGCTTCTTCTGGCATGTTTCTGAAATAGTTCCATCAGCCCTCTCACTTTCTTTGTGCTATTGGGAGTCAATAAATTAAAACCATGAACCAGTGATTCCATCCTCAAGAATTACTGACATTCCACTGCAATGTAAATAATTTATTGTGCCTAGTTACATTATTTAAGATGTTAAGCACCACTACAGTGCCATAGAATCTGAGCTAGCTTTCTCAGAACTGGCAGGAAAAACATTTCACACATTTTAATAAATCGAAAAACAAACCCATTGCTGTCATGTGGATTCTAACTCGTGGAGACCCTATAGGACAGGGTAGAACTGCCCCATAGGGTTTCCAAGGCTAAAAATCTTTACGGAAGCAGATTTTCACATCTTTCTCCTGTGAAGTGGCTGGGTCTAAACAGTCAACCTTAGTGCTTCAGCACTATGCCACCCCAGCTCCTCACGCTTTTTAATGAGACAAAAGTATCAGGCAGGCATTGGCCCTTTTGGAGAATTCAATGGCTTGTTTGGGATTAATTTCACAATGAGAATGCCATGGACTGAGTGTATCCCTGATAGCATCAAGTCCTGCAAATGTCTCAGATGAGTAATCTATTTGGAGTCAGTTCTTCTGACACTGTTCTCTCCTTTAGAAAGAATGTGTCCTATATAAATAAGATTAAAACTAGTTTACATTTTCATACAAAATCTAGCTGTGTAAAGCTACAACTTCCATAGGAAAATTGAAACAAACTAACAAAAGACTGAAACTTTCTGTCATTTGCCTTCATAAAAACAGATACCAGACTATTTTGGATTGGATTGCTTTTAGCCCTGGACTTGGAAAACACCTAGAGTGTGTGTTGTTGAAAATAATGGAGTGAAGGAAGAAGATATTTAAATGTATATTTTTTCCTTCTCACATCCTAATTTTCTTCTATCTGATGAGCGAAGTTTTCTTCTCAATGTACATTTTATAGTGATGTCAGCTAATTAAATCAACCCTTTCTCTTTGTTATCAGGTACCTGATGAACATCAGCGGGTCCCAGCAACTCGTCCACATGTTTCTTTTATTACGACCAGTCCTAGGACGGTCAGGAATGTAACACTGGTATAGTAAAGACTTTACTTGGACTCCAGTTGGTGCTTGGCTGACAGTTCACAACATGAAGATGTCAATAGTTCATCCTAGCACTGGGCTGAAACTTTGCCAACATTATCTAGAATGGGTGATGTTGGAGTCATTGGAACTGATCTTTTATATCGAGAGAAAGAATTAATTTTCCCAGCTTCCAGAGTAGAATTTGGCTTTTAAAATGTGTCAAGATTTTAGTGAATTCCTAAACATTGCTAAGTAAAAGATGCAAATTCATCATGGTAAAATTTCTCATCACTCAACACTCCTGCTTGCTATTCCAATATAAGTGATAGACAAGTCTATATTTTGCCATGATTTAAAAATGATTTTATTATCTTAAATCACATTGAGAAGAATATTTATGTATGTTGAATATATGAGGCATTATTACGGGCTATTGGTGAAATAAGAGGATAGATATTAGGAGTAAATCAGACTTCTAAAATTGTTTGGCAAATCAGAACACTTACTTCATATGTTAAAAATAAGATTAAGTGCATGAACTACTGTATGGAAAATGAATTTGCTTTTTAAACTTTCACCCAAATTACAATAAAAAAAAAAAGATTAAGTTCTAATGCTGATGGGCACCTTCCTAAATAGTGTTGAATGTTTACATAAAGCATTTGTTTTTGTCTGTTCCCTTATCAGGCTGTTGTTATGCCTTTAAATCAGTTAGATGGAGACTATGCTTTGGAGGAATGTATTTCATGTACCACAAATGTCATGAAAAAATTGGAAATGGGCAATGTATTCTTTAATAAATAAAAAGGAAAACACCAAAAGCTTCTATTGCCGTTTTTGTGACTCTTTGGTATCAGCACAACCTCTAGACTAAGACAGTCTACAAAGGAAGGTCTGGTGATCTACTTCTGAAAATTAGCCAATGAAAACAATCACAGTTGTCCAATCCTGTTGCTCATGGGATCGTGTGAGTAGGGGGCCAACTTGATGGCCACTAACAACAACAATGTTACAGCATTTACCATAGTGGAAGTTTAAAGGAACGTAATGTTTAGGAATCAAATATTTTCCTTGAAAGAAAATAGGAGACCTCTGTAAAACACTATAATTTCTTCTCACCTTTGTTTTTGATTCTTGTATGTCTGTCTCATTAAAGTCAAAGCAGATGGTGTTATGCAGAATGGGACTGCTGCTTTTTCCAAATATTTTTCTTTGTAATATAGATATGTTGTTGTTGTGTACTGTCAGTTCCTACTCATAGTAAACCTATATAGCAGAGTAGAACTGCTCCATAAGGATGCCTAGACTATATATTTTTTTTAAGTATTATTCTTTGGTATTATATTAATTATATTATAAAATTTACAAGTGGTGTGGCCTTTGACAAGATACTTAATCTTTTTGTTTTTAATTTTAAGATTTTATTGTGTTTTAGGTGAAAGTTTGGACAGCATATTAGTTTCTCATTCAACAACTTATACACAAATTTTTCCATGACATCGGTAGCCATTCCGGCAATGTGTCAGTACTCTCCCCATTTCTACTCTGCCTTCCTCATTTCCATCCCTCTAGTTTCCTTGACCATTTTTGCCTTCTCATCTTTGCCGGAGGGCAAATGCTGCCCTTTTGGTCTCATGTAGTTAGTTGATTATTCTAAAGTGCATATGCCTCATATGTTGTTTGTTGTTGTTGTTAGGTGTTGTTGAATTGTCTGTAACTCATAGTGACCCTATGTACAATAGAACGAAACACTGCCTGGTCCTGTGCCAGCCTCATGTTCCTTGCTAAACCTGAGCCCATCATTGCAGCCAGTGCCAATCCATTTTGTTGAAAGCCTTCCCCTTTTTCATTGACCATCCACTTTACCCAGCATGATATCCTTCTCCAGAGCACGGTCCCTTTTGACAACATGACCAAAATAGGTGAGATGAAGTCTGGCCATTCTCGCTTACAAAGAGCATTCCAGCGGCACTTCCTCCAGAACAGATTTGTTAGTTCTTTTGGCAGTCCCTGGTACTCTCAGTATTCTTTGTCAACACCACAACTCAAAAGCATCAACTCTTTTTTGGTCTTTCTTGTTCATTATCCAGCTCTCACATGCATATGAGGTGATTGAAAATACCATGGCTTGGGTTAGGTGCACCTTAGTTTTCAAGGAGACATCTTTGCTCGTTAGCACTTTAAAGAGGTCTTTTGCAGCAGATTTGCCCAGTGCGTTTATTGTATAGACCTATGTATTATTTGGCTCAAGGTGACTTCTGGGATTGGCTTCAATTCCAGATTAAAAGGATGAGCATTAATCTTGGGAGTACCTCCAGTGTTCATAAGTCCAGAAAGTCTGAAATTTTTTATGAATTTGAGTTTTGTTCTTCATGTTTCTCCCATTCTAACCAGGACCTTCTATTATGTCTTTTCTCAAAGAGGTGGGTAGTGGTAGCTGAGAACCATCTAGTTCTTGTCTAAGGCTAGAAGAGGAGGCTATTGTTCATGTGGGCTATTTGTCCTGTGGACTAATTTCCTCCTTGAGCCTTTTGTTTCCTTCACTCCCTTTTGCTCCAAATAGAAGAGTTGTATTCCAAATACTACTCACCAAATGAGGATATAGAACATTATCTTTTTGAACTAGGACCTCTGGTAGCATAGTGCCTAAGGCACTTGACTGCTAACCAGAAGGCTGGCTGTTCAAACCCACCAGTCACTCCTCGGAAGGAAGATTGGACTATCTACTTCAGTAGTGATACTGCCTCAGAAACCCAAGGAGGGGTCGTTATGAGTCAGCTCCAACTCCCCGGCATATAACAACAACAACAAACATGCCAATTGACCTAGATGTCCCCTGAGACGATGGTCCTTACTCTTTAAGCCCAGTAACTCAGGCCCAGGAGGTACTTGGATATGTCTAAGAGGCTTCCATAACTATGTCCCCTATGTACTCTACTATATACATGCAGCACATACAAATGTGTATATACAAATGCCCACAATTATACCTACATATGCACACACATGTGTTCCCATATGCCTTCTCACACCTATATAGCATTTATATATACCTATGTAACCACTCACAATTTTAGGTTATTATTACTGTTGTTGCAGGATTGTATATGTTACAGCATTTATCATTAAAGAAACAAAAAACAAAACAAAAAAAAACCTCACTGCTGTTGAGTCAGATCCAACTCATAGTGACGCCTTCTTGGGTTTCCAAGGTAGTATCCCTACGGAAGTAGGTTGCCCAGTCTTGCTTTGGAAGAGTGGCTGGTGAGTTTGAACATCCAGCCTTCTGGTTAGCAGTCAAATGCTTTAGGCACTATGCTACCAGAGTTCTAGTTGTCCTTTATTCTTGCATACCTCTCAGTGTCTTCATTTACCTTGTGCACATCATACTGACTTCCCCCATATTGTGTATTGCCTTTCCCTTCACCATGATTAACACACATCTACTATATAGTGAGTAATTCTCCCTTGCTTCCCCTTCTCACTCTAGTAGCTATCAATGAATGTTGCTTTCCGTGTTTAAACATATTATTGACTTTTTATAAAAGTAGTTGTTGTTGTAAAAGTAGTAATATAAAATATTTGTCCTTATGTGCTTGACTTATTTCACTCAGCATGATGCCCTATAGATTTATACATGTTATGTTTCACTGACTCATTACTATTCCTTATTGTTGCAAAGTATTCCATTATATGCATGTATCACATTTTGTTTATTCATTTATCCATTGAAGAACACTTAGATTGTTTACATCTTTTTGCTATTATGAATAATGCTACAATGAACATGAGTGTGCGTGTATCTGTGTCATCGTTCTTGTGTCTCCAGTGCATATACCTAGGAATAGGATTGCTAGATCATATAGTATTTCTATTTCTCACTTTTTGAGGAAGTGCTATATTATTTTCCATAGTAGTTGTACCATTTTATGATCCACCAGCAATATATAAGAGTTCCAATCTCCCCACACCTTCACCACTATTTGGTGTTTTCTGTTTTTTTGACCAGTGCCATTTTGGCAGAGATAAGATGGTAACTCATTGTAGTTTAGATTCACATCTCTCAAATGGCTAGTGATTGTGAGCATCTCTTCATGTGTTTGTTAGCCATATGGAGATGAAGTCCCTGTTCATGTTCTTTGCCCACTTTTTTTCATTGTTTAATGTTTTGTTATTGAGGTATTTAAGTTTTCTATACCTACTTCTCAGTTACTGACATGGTTAGGTTCCAAAGACCAGGTTGTTATGTGAAAATGGAGGATGTTGACCTCTTTACATAACTGCCAAATTACATTGTTACATATCTGCCAAACTACTGAGAGTCATGGCCTAGTCAGGTTGACACATAACCTTAACCATCACAGTGAGTGTTATTCTGACCTTATACTTTGGCATTTGTTACTGTCAGAGGTAAGTTGTTAATATATAAAATAATTGGATAGTAGATTTTTTGCTATTGTTGTAAACATAAAATTTCAGAAAATAAGATAATCAATAAGGTAGGAGTTGTTATTATTGTGAGGTGCCTTTAAGTCAATAATGACCCATAGAGACCTTAACTACAAAGAATGAAACACTTCATGGTCCTGCAACATTCCCACAATCCTTGGTATGCCTGAGCCCATCATTGCACCTAACATGTCAGTCCATTTTGTAAAGGGTCTTCTCCTTTTTCTCTGACCCTCCACTTTACCAAGCATGATATCCTTCTCCAGGGATTGGTCCCTTCTGACCACATGACCAAAGTAAGTGAGATGAAGTTTGGCCATTCTCGATTCTAACGAACATTCTGGCTGCACTTCTTCCAGGACAGATTTGTTTATTCTTCTGGCAGTCCATGGTATTTTCAGTATTCTTTGGCAACACCACAAGTGAAAGGTATCATTTTTTCTTTGGTCTTCCTTATTCATTGTTTGGCTTTCATACACATATGAGGCCATTGAAAATACTATGGCTTGGGTTATGTGCACCTTAGTCTTCAAAGTGACATCTTTGTTCTTCAATACTTTAAAGAAGTGTTTGCAGCAGATTTGCCTAGTGCAATATGACTGATTTATTGACAGCTACTTCCATTAGTGTTGATTGTGGATCTAAGTAAAATGAAATCGTTGACAACTTCAATCTTTTCTCCATTTATCATGATGTTGCTTACTGGTCTAATTGTGAGGAGTTTTGTTTTCTTTATGTTGAGGTATAATCCGTACTGAAGACTATAGTTTTTGATCTTCATCAGTAAGTGCTTCAAGTCATCTTCACTTTCAGCAAGCAAGGGTGTATCATCTGCATATCATAAGTTGATAGTCTTCCTCCAATCCTGGTGTCACATTCTTCTTTCTTATAGTCCAGCTTCTCAGATTATTTGCCCAGCATACAGCTTGAATAAGTATAGTGAAAGGATACAACCCTCAGGCACCTCCTTCCTAATTTTAAGCCATCTAATATCCTCTTGTTCTGTTTGAATGAAGCCTCTTGATCTATCTATGTACGAGTTCTTTAAGAGTAGAAATAAATATTCTTTATTTACAATGTTATCCATAATTTTTTATGATCTACACAGTTGAATGTCTTTTCATAGTCAAGAAAACATAAATAAACATCTTTCTGGTATTGTTTGCTTTCAGCTAAGATCTATTTGACATCAGCACATCCTGTTCTAAATTCAGCTTGTGCTTCTTGGAAGTCTCCTATCAATATACTGCTGCAATCATTTTTAAGTTATCTTCAAGATTTTACTTGCATATGATATTAATGGATTGTTTGATATTGGATCACCTTTTTTGGAATGGTCACAAATATGGATTTCTTGCAGTTGGTTGGCCAGGTGGCTGTTTTCAAATTTCCTGGCATAGGCAGATAAGCACCTCCCAGAGCTGCATCCGTTTGTTGATACATCTCCATGGGTATTCCATCTATTCCCAGAGCCTTGTTTTTCACCAATTCTTTCAGTGAAGCTTGGACTTCTTCCTCCAATACCATTGCTTCTTTATCACATGCTACCTCCTGAAATGATTGAATGTCAATCAATTCTTTTTGGTACAGTGACTCTGAGTGTTCCTTTCATCTGTTTTTGGTACTTCTTGCATTGTTCAATAAGGAGCTCTCCTGGTGTAGTGCCTAAGGCATTTGACTGCTAACTAGAAGGTGGACATTTTTCAATACTGGGCAAATTTACCACAAAAGACTTCTTTGAAGCGTTAGCAAGCAAAGATGTCACCTTGAAGACTAAGATGTTCCTGACCCCAGCAATGGTATTTTCAATTGCCTCATTTGCATGTGAAAGCTGGATTATGAATAAGGAAGATTGAAGAAGAGTTGATGTCTTTGAATTGTGATGTTGATAGAGAGTACTGAAAATACCATGGACTGACAGAAGAATGAACAAATCTGTCCTGGAAGAAGTGCAGCCAGAATACTCCTTGGAAGTGAGAATGGCCAGACTTTGTCTCACCTACTTTGGTCTTGTGGTCAGAAGGGACCACCCTCTGGAGAAGGATATGTTTGGTAAAGTGGAGGGTCAGTGAATAAGAGGAAGGCCCTTAACAAGATGGATTGACACAGTTGCTAAAATGATGAGCTCAGGCTTAGCAAGGATTGTGAGGATGGTGCAGGACCAGGCAGTATTTTGTTCTGTTGCACATAGGGTCACTATGAGTCGGAGTTGACTCCAAGGCACTTAACAACAATGACACATTGTTCAATATTTTGCCCATAGAACCTTTCTTATTGCAACTTGAGGCTTGAATTTTTTTCTTCAGTTCTTTCAGCTTGAGAAACACCTAGTGTTTTCTTCCCTTTTTAGTTGCTAACTCCAGGTTTTGCACATTGCATTATAATACTATACTTTGTTTTCTCTAGCTGCCCTTTGAAATCTTCTGTTCAGCTCTTTTATTTCAATGTTTTTTCCTTTCGCTTTAGCTACTCTCTGCAGGATCTCTGGTAGCATAGTGCCTAAGGCACTTGACTGCTAACCAGGAGGCTGGAGGTTCAAACCCACCAGCCGCTCCTCGGAAGGAAGGTTGGGTGATCTATTTCCTTAGTGATACTGCCTTGGATACCCAAGGAGGGGTCACAATGAGTCGGGTCCGACTCGATGGCACATAACAACAACAACAACATTCAAGAGCAAGTTTCAGAGTCTCTTCTGACATCCATTTTAGTATTTTCTTTTTAATGACCTTTTGCTTTCTTTGGGAGCTCTGGTGGTGTAGTGCCTAAGGCATTTGACCACTAACAGAAGGCTGGCAGTTCAAATGCACCAGCCACTCCTCAGAAGGAAGATTGGGCAATCTACATCCATAGAGATACTGCTTCAGAAACCCAAGGAGGGGTCGCTGTGAGTCGGAATCAACTTGATGGCAGTGAGGGTTTTTGTTTGTTTGTTTGGTTGGTTTCTTCATGTATGTTCTTGATGTCATCATACAACTTGTCTGATCTTTGGTCACATGTGTTCAATCTGTAAAATCTATTCTTCTAATGGTCTCTAAATTCAGGTAGGATGTACTCAAGGTCATATTTTGTCTCTTATGAACTTGTTTTAATTGTCTTTATTTCCAACTTGAACTGTATATGAGTAATTGATGGTCTGTTCCACAATCAGCTCCTGGTCTTGTTTTGACTGATAATATTGAGCTTCTCCATCACTTCTTTCCACAGATGTAGTCTATTTGTTTTCTGTGTATTCCATCTGGTGAGATCCACAGTATAGTTGCCATTTATGTTCTTAAAAAAAGATATTTGCAATGATAAAGTCGTTAGTCTTGCAAAATTCTATCATGTGATCTCCAGTGTCATTTCTATCACTAAAACCATATTTTCCAACTGCTGATGCTTTTTCTTTGTTTCCAGCTTTCTTATTCCAATCACCACCCATAATCAATACATCTTGATTGCATGTATTGCTTGATCATGTTTGATCAATTTCAAACTGCAAAGTTGGTAAAAATCTTTCATTTCTTATTTGGTGGTTGGTGAGTAAATTTGAATAATAGTAGGATTAACTGATTTTACTTTTAGGTGTATGGATATTATCTTATTACTGACAGCATTGTACTTCAAGATAGATCTTGAAGTATTCTTTTTGACAAAGGATATGATGCTATTCCTCTTCAACTTGTCACTGCTGGAGTAGTAGACCCTATGACTGTCTGATTCAAAACGGCCAACACCAGTCCATTTTTGCTCACTATTGCCTGAGACTTTGATGTTTATGCATTTCATTTCATCATTGACAACTTCCAATTTTCCTAGATTCATACTACATACATTCCACTTTCTGATTATTAATCGATTTTTGCAGCTGTTTCTTCCTATTTTAAGTAGTGCCCCATCAGCTTTGAAGGTCCTCAAAGCTTTACTCTACCCGTGTCATTACGGTCAACTCTACTTTGAGGAGGCAGCTCTTCCCTAGTTGTATTTTGAGTACCTTTCAACCTGAGGGACTCATCTTCCTGCATTATACCAGACAGTGTTTCAGGGATATTTGTAAAATTTTCTAGTAATATATTAGACAATTTTTCACTGTTATTCATAACGTTTTCAGTGGTCAGTTTTTTCATAAGCGGAAGGCCCCTTCCTTCTTTCCAGTCTGTCTTAGTCTGGAAGCTCCACTGAAACCTGTCCACCATGGGTGACCCTGCTGGTATTCA
>NW_006921724.1:6442324-6446277 GCF_000298275.1 Orycteropus afer afer
CAGGGGTCCAAGATTATCTTCTGTGTCTGTGTTAATTGGTTTCCCTTTTCTTTGTTGAAGAGGGTCTGTGCAATCCTTCTGCCTAGTCCGCCATCTTGTCCCCCACTTCTCAGGTAAATCTTTTTATGAGCATAAGTAGTTAATTTTTAGGAGAGCCCAGTTGTATTATTTATCTTCTGTTGTTTGTAGATTTTTAATTATGTTTGATAGTGTATTTATGGAATAAATTGGGACCCCTAATTTTATCCCTAAGAAGCTCTGGTGGTGTAGTGGTTAAGGTATTTGGCTGTTAACCAAAAGTTCAGTGGCTTGAACCCATTATCCACTCCTGACAAGAAAGACGAGGCAGTCTTCTTCTGTAAAGATTTGCAGCCTTGGAAACCTCATGGGGGTTGCAATGAGTCAGAATCGACTCGATGGCAGGGGTTTTTAGTTTTTTAACTCTGTCCCTATGTTGTCTTTAAGTTCTATGTAGAACTTTATAGTTCTAGGCTTAACATTTAAGTCTTTGATCCATTTTGAGTTAGTTTTTGTATGTGGTGTGAGGTATGAATCCTGATTCATTTTTCTGCAAACAGATATCCAGTTTTGCCAGCACCATTTGTTAAAGAGACTATCTCTTCCCAATTGAATAGACATATGTCCTTTGTTGAAGCTCAGCTGTCTATATCTGGATTTATTTCTGAATGCTCTATTCCATCCCAGTAGTGTATGTAGTAATCATTGTGCCACTAACAGGCTGTTTTAACTACTGTATAGTAAGTTCTGAGATTGGGAAATGTGAGGCCTCCTACTTTGTTCTTCTTTCATAATGCCTTAGCATTCAGCTTCTTTTCTTACCATATAAAATTTGTTTTTCCATTTTGTTAGAGAATGTTGTTGGGATTTGGGTTTGGATTAAATTATATCAGTAGTTTACTTTGGGTAGTGTTTACATTTTCATAATGTTAAGTCTTCCAATCCATGAGCATGGCATGTCTTTTCATTTACCGAAGTGTTGTTTGGTTTCTTGCAGTAGTGTTCTGTAGTTTTCCTTGTATAAGTCTTTTATGTCCTTGATTAGAATGTTATTATTTTCTTGATTTCTTTTTCATGGTTCTCCTTGTTAGTGTAGAATAATCCAACTGATTAATCAAACTGATTTTTATATGTTGATCTTGTGTCTTGCCATTTTGCTGAATCCTTCTATTAGTTTCTCCCCAGGGGAAAGGTGAGGCAGACTGCTTCTGTAAAGATTTACAGCCTTGGAAACCCAATGGGGAGTTCTATCTGTTCTATAGGGCCACTATGAATCAGAGTCAACTCAATGGCTGTGGGTTTGGCTTGGGATTTCCATGTTCTGGAAGAATTTGAATAGAATTTGTGTAAACTCTTCTCTGAATGTTTGGTGGAACTATCCAGTGAAACCTTCTGGACCTGGGCCTTTTTTTTTTTTTTAATGACATCTTCAATTTCTTCTTTTATTACGGATTTCTTTGGGTTTCTGCCTCTGTGTAGTTTAGGTAGGTAATACATTTCTAGAAATTTGCCCATTTCTTCTCAATTTGCAAATTTGTAAGAGTACAGTTTTTCATAATATTTTATTTTGATCCTTTAAAACAAAAATCTCAATTGGTTGTGTTGTAATGCCCCCCGTTTCATTTCTTATTTTGGTTATTTGCATCTTCTGATTTTTTTCCTTTGTCAGTTAGGTAAATGGTTTGTCAATTTTATTGATCCTCTCAAAGAACCAACTTGAAGTCTTGTTGATTCTTTCTATTGTTTTTCTGTTTTCTATTTCATTTATTTCTATTCTATTATTTCCTTTCTTCTGGTGACTGTGGACTTCTTTTGCTGCTTCTTTTCTATTTATTCAAGTTTAGGGTTGAACTATTGATTTTGGCCAATTCTTCTTTTTTGATGTGTGTATTTTTGCTATAAATACTACTCTGAGCACTGCTTTTGCTATGTCTCAAAGGTTTGGTATGAGGTGTTTCATTCTCATTTGATTATTTATTGATTTATTTATTATTTTTATTGTGATTTGGGAGAAAATTTACAGAGCAAATTCACTTTCCATACAGCAGTTCACATATACTCAAGACATTGACTCCAATTTACCACAATGCAACAGCTCCCCTCCTGCTTCCTCTCTATAGTTAACCTCTTCCCTGTGTCCATTCCTCCATGCACTCCTGCACCCTAAGCTGTCTCTCTGTGCATAAACAGCCCTTCTTTCTCCCATGATTGTTCTCTCCAAGGTGTGTATCTACCTCAGGTAAATGTTCAACTCATATGCCTGTCTTTTGTTTGGCTGAAAGCCACAGGTATGGGTTCAATTCCAGACCTGAAGGGCAGCTAGGTCGCATAGTATCAAGGATTCCACCAGGCTCTATCAGACCAGTAAACTTGTCCCACCCCTTTTTTTTTTCCAAATGATTTTGAGTTTTGTTCCACATTGTTCTCCTACTTTATCCAGGGTATGCTACATAGATCCCCCTCCGAGATGTTGACAGTGGTAGCTGAGCGCCATCTAGTTCTTCTGGTTGCATAGTCATACAGGCTGCAGATTGCATGGTGTGTCAGTTGCTAGAACTAATTCTTTCCATGAATCTTTGGTTTTCTTCATTCTTCTTTGCTGTGGATGAGTATAGATCAATCATTGCACCTAGATGGCTGCTTGCAAGCTTTTAAGTTCCCAGTTGCTACTCACCAAAGTAGGAGATGGAACAATGTTTTGTTTAGTATGTTATACTAATTGGGCTTGATGTCCCTTTGACGATGGTCCTGAGCCCATAGGTTCAACTACTCAGTCCCTCTGGGTAGCTGGCTGTGACCAAGAAGTGACTACAATCTTGTCCCTTGTTAGCTCTACTACATACCTGGGAATTCAGATTATACAAATACACTTAAAGGACCATTGTCTACCAACACTATACATGGTCTTGGGTACACTCCTCACTTCATAGACATACCTAATAGTTCAGCCTGTCCACCCATATACCCACCTGTATACCCATGTTTGCCTTCACTGACAATGCAGTACTGTATGTGCAAAAGGGTTCATCTTTGTTGTCTATACCTTCCCTGTACCTCTCTATGTCTTCCTCTTCCTCAACGCCACCATGTTGATCACTCACATTTGGTACATTGCCCTTCTCTTCACCCAAATCAATACTAATCCCTACCTGTCAAACAGTGTTCCCTCCCCTCCCCTCCCACCCCTGGTAACCAACAAAGAAAATTTCCTTCCATATATAAACCTTTCCTTGACTTTTATAATAACGAACTAATACAATATTTGTCCTTCTGTGATTGTCTTATTTCACTCCGCATAATGTCCTTCAAGTTCATCCACATTATGCGGTGTTTTGCAGATTCTACATTATTCTTTAGGGCTGCATAGTATTCCATTGTGTGTGTGTACCATAGTTTGGCTATCCATTCCTCAGTTAATGGAGACCTGCATTGTTTCCATCTTTTGGCTATTGTCAATAATGCTGCAATGAACATGGGTGTGCATATGTCTGTTGTTGTTATGGCTCTCACTTCTTTAGGATATATACCTAGTGATGGCATGGTTGGATCAAATGGTATTTCTAATTCCAACTTTTTAAAGGAATTGCCACAGTGCTTTGCACTGTTTTATAGTTCCACCAGCAGTGTATGAGAGTCCCAATCTCTACACATCCTTGACAGTATTTTTTATTTTCTGCCTTGTTGAACTTTGCTACTAATGCTGGGGCAAGATGGTGGTATCTCATTGTTGTTTTGGTTTGCATCTCTCTAATGGCTAATGATCGTGAACATTTCTTCATATGTTTTTTGGCCACCTGAATATCCTTCTTGGTAAAGTGTCTATTCATGTCTTCTGCCCATTTTTTTAATTGGATTATTTGTCCTTTTGTTATTAAGGTGTTAGAGTTTTCTATAAATTCTAGAGGTAAGTCTCTTGTTAGATATGTCATTGCCAA
>NW_006921724.1:6449366-6455383 GCF_000298275.1 Orycteropus afer afer
TTGTGTCTTATGGGGACTGTTGTTGTCTCCCACTTAGTTAGACTCAAATTACAATTGAATAACCATCAAAAAACTTTTCAGTCTTGCAGGTTTGGAGTGACCTTGGGGTTGTTGGAAAGCAGAATGTGTTCTTAAGCCTCAGGAATCTGTGAGCCCGCTGTCTCTTTAAATATCCAAAATAGTCAAGCTGCTTTTAAACCTTCAAAATGACGGTGCCCTCCAGACTGGCAAAAGTCCACAGCTCAGCCCGCCTTTCTCTTCACCTTCTGCATTTATTCCCCAGCCACCATGCACAGTCCTCTGTGTAGTCCCTGGCTAGCAGGGCTGATGTTTAGGTTAATTCTTAGGTCCTACCACCACTCAGGAATCTCCAAGCTGTCTGTGCCATCAGGATCGCTGCCAGACCACAGCTCCATATGTCTCCTTTTTTGGTATTTTCATGCAAATTCTTCTGCTAGTTGGGATTTAGTCCACTTCTATATCCTCCCCTTCAAGGGTCAGGAGTCCAAGATTGTCTTCTGTGTCTGTGTTAATTGGTTTCCCTTTTCTTTGTTGAAGAGGATCTGTGCAGTTTTTCTGCCTAATCTGCCATCTTGCTGGAACTCAGCACCATTTATTAAACAACCATTCTCTTCCCAATTTAATGGATTTAGAAAAAATCTGATTTTTTGGATGTTGATTTTGTATCCTGCCACGATGCTAAATCTCTCAATTAGTTCCAGTAGATTTTTGACTGAGTCTCTTGTGTTTTCTAGGTAGATTATATCATCAGCAAATATGAATAGTTTGACTTCTTCCTTACCAATTTGGATGCCTTTGATTTCTCTTTCTTGCCTTATTGCCTTTGATAGGACTTCCAGTACAATATTGAATGGAAGTGGTGATAGAGGGCATCCTTGTCTGGTTCCTGTTCACAAGAGGAATGGTTTCAGTCTCTCTCCTTGAGAATAATGTTGGCTGTTGGTTTTGAATAGATGCCCTTTATTATGTCAAGGAATGTCCTTCTATTCCTATTTTGCTGAGAGTTTTGATCAGGAATGGGTGTTGGATTTAATCAAATGCCTTTTTTGCATTAATTGATATGATCATGTGGTTCTTTTCCTTTGTTTTATTTATGTGGTGGATGACATTGATTGTTTTTCTAATGTTTAACCATGCTTGCATACCTGATATGGACCCCACTTGGTCATAATGAATGATTTCCCTAATATGTTGTTGGAGTCTATTGGCCAGAATTTTGTTGTAGATTTTTTCATCTATATTCATGAGGGATATTGATCTGTAGTTTTCCTTTTAAGTGATGTCTTTGCCTGGTTTTGGTATCAAAATATGCTTGCTTCATAAAATGATCATTTAATGTTTAGAATTTTTAAATTTCATTTTTAATTTTTTCTATTACTTAATAATTTTCAACTAAAGTGTTATTTGGTTTTTATGGAAACAATTTTGTTGTTTCTGCTAGTAATTGCTAGTTTTATCGAATTAGGATGATAGAAGATGTTTTGTATTATTTCAATGTTTTTTAAATTTATTGAAACTTGCTTTGTGGCCTAAAGTATGGTTTATTCTGGAGAACGATCCATGGGCATTGGAGAAGAATGTATACTGTGCTACTGTTGGGTTGTGTATTCTGTATATGTCTGTGAGGTCAAGTTTGTTGACTGTGTTATTTAGATCTTCTGTATCTTTGCTCAGTTTCATTCTACTTGTTTTATCTATCATAAAAGTGGTGTGTTAAATTCACCTTTCATTATTGTAGAACTGTCTGTTTCTCTTATGAATTCTGTTAGAGTTTTCTTCATGTATTTGGGAGCTCTGTCATTGGGTGTGTAAATATTTATTATAGTTATGTACCCTTGGTTGATTGACCTTTTATTCATTATATAATGTATTTCTTTGTTTCTTATAATGGATTTTTACTTAAAGTTTATTTTATCAGGGATTATTATTGTCACTTCTGCTCTGTTTTGGTTACTGTTTGCTGAAGATATATATATATATATATATATATATATATATATATATTTCCATCCTTTGATTTTTAACTTATTTATGTCTTTCCTGCCAGGAGGTGGAAATTGGGGGAAAGAGAAGCCAGGGGACCACACACAGAATAGCAGGGAGTTCAGGTAAGGCAAGAGGAAGGAGGCAGAGAGGTTTTGAAGAGCTAAGGGAGACAAACTTGTCTGTCAGTTTGTCAAACTGTGGTGGCTTTTGTGTTGCTATGAGGCTTGAGGCTGTGCCACCGGTGTTCTGAATGCCAGTGGAATTTCATGTAGTGCACAGGTTTCAACACAGCTTATAGACTGAGACAGACTTGGAAGAGATCATCTACTTCTCAAAGAATTGGCCAGGGAAAACCTTTTGAATAGCAGAGAAACACTGTCTGATACATTACTGTTCAACTTTATGAATATCCTGGAAGTGTTATCTGATACAGTACAGGAGGTCAAGCCCCGTTAGGTTAGAAGGCTCTCAAAATATGTCTGGGAAAGAGCTGCATCATTAGAGTAGAACCAACCTTACTGATATGGATAAAGTAAAGTTTTCAAGACCTCTATTTGCCAATGTGGCATGACTGAAATTGAGAAGAAACAGCTGCAAACACCCATTAATAATCAGAACTTGAAATGTATGAAGCATGAATCTAGGAATATCAGAAGTTGTAAAAAATGAAATGGAACAGATAAAGATTGATATCTTAGGCATTAGTGAGCTGAAATGGACCAGTTTTGGCCGTTTTGAACCAGACAACCATATTATCTACTATGCTGGGAATGACAATTTGAAGAAGAATGGCATGGCATTCATCATCACAAAGCATGTTCCAAGATCTGTCCTGAAGTACAATGCTGTCAGAGATACGATACCATCCATATGCCTAGAAGGAAGACCAGTTAATATTACGAGTTTTCAAAGTTATGCACCAACCACCAAAGCCAAAGATTTTTTTTTTTTTTTTTTTAATCAACTTCTGCAACCAAGATGTGTTAATTATCACTGGTGACTGGAATGCAAGGGTAGAAAAAAAAAGAATCACCGGTAGTTGAAAATTTGGCCTTGGTGACAGAAATAACACTGAAGACCACATGACAGAATTTTGCAAGACCATCTACTTATTCATTGCAATACCTTTTTTCAATAATACAAATCACATCTATACACACGAACTTCACCAGATGGAGTACACAGGAAAGAGATTGACTACATCTGTGGCAAGAGGTGATGGAAAAGCTCAATATCTGCAGCCAAGCCAGGCCAGAGGCTGATTTTGGAACAGACTATCAACTGCTCATGTGCAAGTTAACTTGAAGTTGAAAACAACTAAAACAAGTCCATGAGAACAAAAATATGACTTGAGTATATCCCTCCTGAATTTAGAGACCATCTAAAGTATAGATTTGATGCATTGAACACAAACGACTGAAAACCAGAATTATAGTTCTACATCAAGAGCATCATCTGTGAAGAAAGCAAGAAGGTATTAAAAAGACAAGAAAGGAAGAAAAGACCAAAATGGATGTCAGAAGAGACTCTGAAACTTGCCCTTGAGCAAGGAGTAGCTAAAGCAAATGGAAGAAATGACAAGATAAAAGAGCTGAGCAGAAGATTTCAAAGAGCAGCTCAAGAAGACAAAGTCCGTTATTATAATGAAATGTATAAAGACCTGGAGTTAGAAAACCAAAAGGGAAGAAAATGCTCGGTATTTCTCAAGCTGAAAGAACTGAAGAAAAACAAGTAAACCTCAAGTTGCAATACTGAAAGTTTCTATGGGCAAAATATTGAATGATTCAGGAAACATCAAAAGAAGATGGAAGGAATACACAGAGTCACTGTACCAAAATGAACTTGTCAATGTTCACCCATTTCAGGAGGTGGCATATGATCAAGAACCAATGGTATTGAAGGAAGAAGTCGAAGCTCCACTGAAGGAAGTGGTGAAAAACAAAGCTCCAGGAATGATGAAGCACCCATTGAGATGTTTCAACAAACAGATGCCCCACTGGAGGCACTAACTCATCTATGCCAAGAGATTTGGAAGAGAGCTACCCGGTCAACTGAATGGAAGAGATCCATATTTGTACCCATTCCAAAGAGAGGTGATCCCACAGATGTGGAAATTATCAAACAATGTCATTAATATCACATACAAATAAAATCTTACTGAAGATTATTAAAAAATTGGTCACAGCAGTATATTGACAGAGAACTTCAGAGGTGAAAGCTGGATTCAAAAGAGGATGTGGAACAAGGGATATCATTGCTGTTGTCAGATAGATCTTGGCTCAAAGCAAAGAATACCAGGAAGATATTTACTTGTGTTTTATTGACTATGCAAAAGCATTTGATTGTGTGGATCATAACAAATTGTGGATAACGTTGAGAAGAATGGGAATTCCAGAACACTTAATTGTACTCATGAGGAACCTGTACATAGACCAGGAGGTGGCTGTCATTCAAACAGAACAAACACGGTTTAAAATCAGGAAGGGAGTGTATCATGGTTGTATCCTTTCACCATACTTATTCAATCTATATACTGAGCAAATAATCTGAGAACCTGGACTATATGAAGAAGAATGTGGCATCAAGATTGGAGGAAGAATCATTAACAACCTGCAATACATTGATGACACAACCTTGCTTGCTGAAAGTGAGGATGACTTAAAGCACTTACTGATGAAAATTGAAGACTAAAGTCTGCAGTATGGATTACATCTCAATATAAAGAAAGCAAAAATCCTCAAAACTGGACCAATAAGCAGCATCATAAATGGAGGGAGAGAAGATTGAAGTTGTAAAAGACTTCACATTGCTTGGTTCTACAATTGACTCCAATGGAAACAGCATTCAGAACATCAAACGATGTACAGCATTGGGCAAGTAGGCTACAAAGGACCTATTTCCAGTGCTGAGGAGCAAAGATGTCTCTTTGAGGACTAAGGTACTCCTGACACAAGCCATGATATTTTCAATCACCTGATATGCATGTGAGAGCTGGAAAATGAGTAAGGAAGACCAAGGGATAGTCAATATTTTTGAGTTGTAGTGTTCGTGAAGAATGCTGAGAGTACCAAGGACTGCTAAGAAAACTAACAAATCTGTCCCAGAGGAAGTGCAGCCAGAAAGCTCCTTGGAAGCAAGAATGACCAGATTTCATCTCACTTACTTTGGTCATGTTATCAGAAGGGACCATTCCCTGGAGCAGGATGTCATGCTTGGTAAGGTCGAGGGTCAATGAAAGAGGGGAAGGCCCTCAACGAGGTGGATTGACACAGTGGCTGTGGTGATGGGTTCAAGTATAGCAAGGATCATGGAGCTGGTATGGGACCGGGCGGTGTTTTGTTCTGTTGTACATGGGGTCGCTGGTAGTCAGAGATGACTCGACAGCACCTAACAACCCGTCTTTCTGTTTAAGGTATGTCTCATTTACTTAATGTATTGATGAGTAATGTTTTTATTATCCATTCTGTCATTCTCTGTATCTTGAATGGTGCATTTAAACCATTTACATAGAGTGTGATTATCTATAAGAATGAATTTACTACTGCTATTTTGTTGTACTTTTCTTGGAGGTGTTAATAGTTTATTTGTCCTACTTAATTTTCTGTGCTGAGTTCTTTTTGTTTATGGATTTTCTTTCCATATTCTTTATTGTTGTTGATTTTGTGTTTACCAAACATTTTTGGTTTTCTTTACTTTGGTGAATAGATTTATTGATTTTCTTTGTGGTTAGTCTGAGTTTTACCCTATTTTCCTAGTTTAAAACAGTCTGATATATCTTGATACTGCCTTAACTTCCTCTCTATATGGAAATTCTATAACTACATTATTCATTCATTCCCCTTTATGTTTGAAATTGTCATCACTTACAGACTGACATCTCTGGTTCCTTGTTTCCAGTTTTGCAGTTTTCACTTCTGAGAATTCTTTATCTGGGTTGATATCTGGGGATGCTGTTGTGTGTCTTAATCTCAGGTTGTTGTTTGATGCTATTGGCTCTTTGTCTGAAGGAC
>NW_006921724.1:6455613-6460907 GCF_000298275.1 Orycteropus afer afer
CTGGGTTGATATCTGGGGATGCTGTTGTGTGTCTTAATCTCAGGTTGTTGTTTGATGCTATTGGCTCTTTGTCTGAAGGACTCCCTTTACTATTTTTTTTAAGCTTGGTCTGGCTTTCACAAATACCCTTATTTTCTGTTTATCTGGAAATATCCCAGCTTTACCATCATATTTGAAAGACAATTTTACTGGATATATTTTGGCTCTTCATTGGCAGTTCTTTTCTTTCACAGTTTTGTATTTGTCACCACACTATATTCTTGCCTGCATGGTTTCTGCCAAGGAAACAGTACTTAGTCTTACTGGTGGCTTTTGTAAGTAATATTTTGTTTTTCATGAGCTAATTTCAAAATTCCTTTTTTGTCTCTTGTTTTAGAAAGTTTGATTATGATATGTCCTGGTGACTTTCTTTTGAGATCTATCCTGTGTGAGGTTCATTAAGTTTATTGGATGGAAATCTTCGCATCTTTCATGATTTTAGGAAAGTTTTCTGTCAATAAATCTTCAAAACTTTTCTTTTCTTTTTTTTTCTCTCCTCCTTTTCTGGAATTCCAATTATGCATAAATTCTTCCTCTTGATAGTGTCCCACATAACTCTAAGACTGTCTTCATTCTTTTTTTCTCATTTGTCCTGAGATAGATTAGTAACAAGGTATTTTCTTCTATTTCTCATTTTCTTTGTTCCATTGATTCAATTCTACTTTTATGTCCTTCTATAGAGTTAGCTATTTCTGATATTTTGCTGTTAATCTTTTGGATTTCTAGTTTGTATAGTTTCTAATTGTCTATCTATCTTGTCATTTTGTACTTGTATTTTTTTCCTGAATTTTTCTAGGGTTTTTTCTGTGTTTACCTTGATCTCTTTGAAGACACTACATATAAGTCTTTTGAATTCCTCTTCAGGTATTTATATTACCATTTCTTCCTCAGGAGGGATTTTTGCCCTTTATTTTGCCCATTTGTTTGAACCACCTTATCCTGTATTGTCACACTATTTGTTCTTGTCTGATGTCTCTGAGGCATTAAGGTGTTAATTTATTTGTATATTTCTTTATTGATTGCATGAATATTTGTTTTGTGCTATTTTTTAAATTTTGTTTTGATGCTTCCAGAGCTTTGTTTCTTTTCTTTCTCTGTAGAATGTCTTTCTTCTTTTATATTAATTTAATTGTTATTGTTTTGTGGTTTTCTTCTATGTGTGACTCTGGCGATGTCTGCTGGCTGGGTATAATTTCCTCTCACTATGGAGGAGCTCTGGTGGCATAGCACCTAAGGTATTTGACTGCTAACCAGAAGGCTGGTGGTTCAAACCCACCAGCCACTCCTCGGAAGGAAGGTTGGGCAATCTACTTCTGTAGTGATACTGCCTCGGAAAACCAAGGAGGGGTCACTAGTAGTCAGATCCAACTTGGTGGCAGTGCATTGTGTTGTATTGAGAGGGTATGGTGGATTATACCCATATGTGAGTACTCTAGTTATGCTTGTATGTCTTCCTTTTCCATATTGAGTGGCAGTGCAAAAGCAGGTTCTTTCCCTGATATTGGGTGATAAGTGTTGGCTGGTTAGGGTCCCTTCATAGACCTTGTGGGACCATGGAGGCCTTGTACATTGGTGCTAGCAGTTAATGTGCTCTCTGAAGAATAGGGCAGGACATCTCTATATCTACTGAGAGGGAGTACTATCTAAATGGATGGGGTAAACCTGCTGTGTGTGCACAGATTGTCATCTCAGTAGGTGGTAGACTGTTAAAGTGTTTTAGGGCACTAGGATCTCCTGTTTTTTGTTTGGCAAAGGTGCAGGTGGTACCTGTGACTGGCAATGTGACTGGCATTACTGGTGAGGTGATATATCTGTCTGGCTGGTCATTGGGGCATGGGTACAGGGAACATTCTTGTTTTAGTCACTGGATTGGGTGATATGTATGCCCATTACTAGCTGTCAGGGGGTCAGGGCAATGATGCACAGGTTACCAGTCATCAGATGGGTGCCATGGGGACTCACACCATCAGCTGATGGGCGAATAGGGCAGTGAGGGTTGGTGGTCTTGTACCTCTAGTCACTGGTCTGGTGGTGGGAGCATATACAGCTAATCACTGGGGTTGTGGTGGGGGATTGAAGCAGACATAATCCTTTGGTTGCAGGCCTTACAGAGCAGGATAGTGCACCTGCTGAGAGGAGAGGGGTGTCGACTACTTGTCCCTGAGAAAGTGGGGTATTTGAGGGGGGAATATTTGCCTCACTCTCTGGCAAGGGCACTGGGCACTCCCTGAAGAGTACAGCCAGTGATCAAGACCTGGCCCTGACCAAATGTGAGGAGGTGGGTGGTTGTCCAGAGTCTGTTGGGTGGGGGACCTCTTGGTATCACTCCAAGGATGCTCTACTCTGCCATCGTCACTTGCCCAAATGACCAGAGATTGCTATCGGTGAGTAGTTTTGTCTCTATTTTCTGGCTCCCTCCCTGCTGTATGGTTGCCATTATCCCTAAGGCTCTTGCCCACCTTCCTGAACTTCCCCTCCTTAGATTCAGTTCATATTCTGGAGAAACACCATGCTTTGCTCCTGGTTTGTGTACATAGTATCTCTGTCCTCTACTGGGGATTCCATGAGGTTGCCTTTTTATATTTCTCACTTGGAAATTTGTCTCAAGATGGCCATGTTATACTGGGCCAGCTTGTAGGGTGCCCATAGTCTGTAAATCTCCTCATTCATTGTTTTCATTCTCTTTTGTGTTTGATCTAATTCTTTATCCTTCCATTTGCTGTTTTGGGTTTCTAGACTATTATCTGTATCTGTTTCGTTTGGTTTCTCAGTTCTTTGCTGTAGAAAGATGGCATGGTGTGTGTGAATAAGCCACCATCCTGGGCCATCTTCCTGGGTTGTAATTTTTATAGAAGCAAATCATCAGGCCTTTTCTCCTGAGGACCCTCTGATGAGTTCTAGTAGATTCAAACCTCTGATCTTTTGGTTAGCAGCTGAGTGCTTATCCATTGTGCCACAAAGGCTCCTATTCACTGAGTATATGAATATACTCAGTGCAGCTGACTGCCTGCCTCACCCCTTCATATGTACAGAGGCAAAACGATTATTTGGCTGAACTCTGAACTAGTTGGTGAAGATTTCTATATCAATTAGTAAATAATCCTTAATCTGAGCTTCCCAGGTCCAATCTCCTTATTTCCAAAGTAGATTTGACTTTTAAAATGCGTCAAGGTTTTAATGAATTCCTTAAAATTACTAAGTAAAAGATGAAAATACATCATAATGATGATTCTCATTACTCAAATTCCTGCTTACTAATCCAATAAATGCTTGACAAGTCTATATACTACTGTGATTTGTAAAATATTTTTATTATCCTATTGAAAAAGTAATATTTTATTGTGTTTTCAGTGAAAGTTTATACAGCAAATTAGGTTCTCATTTAACAGTTACTATACACATTGTTCAGAGACATTGGTTACATGTTTCACAATGTGTAAACATTCTCATTAATTCTATTTTGGATGTTTTATTTCCAGTAATTTGGTTCCCCTTTCCCTTTCCTCTTTCATCTTTGATTTAGAGTAATAAATGACCATTTCGTGTCATGTAAATTTTTTTTTTAACATGTGCATAACTCACTAGTGATATTCTTTCTTTTATGAGTCAATCTATTATTTAACTAAAAGATGACCTCAGGGTTAGTTTTGGTTTAAGATTTATGGACTATCTCAGGGCAATAGTCTCAGGGAGTCCTCTAGTCTCAACTGGTCCAGTAAGTCTGGACTTTTAAAGAATTTGGATTCTGTTCCACATTTCTCTCCCCTTCCTAAGGATCCATCTACTGTGGCCCTGCTCAGATTGGTCAGTAGTGGTAGTGGGGCAAGATCTAGTTCTTCTCTTCTGAGGATAGATGGTTGTTGTTAGGTGCCATCAAGTCATCTCTGACTCGTAGTGACCCTATGTACAGCAGAACAAAACACTGCCTTGTCCTGTGCCAGCTCCGCTATCCTCACTATACCTGAGCCCATTGTTGTAGCCACTATCTCAAACTATCTTGTTGAGGACCTTCTCTTTTTTCATTGACCCCCCATTTACCAAGCATGATATACTTCTCCAGGGAATGGTCCCTTCTGACAACATGACCAAAGTAGGTAAGATATAGTCTGGCCATTCATGCTTCCAAGAAGCATTCCAGTTGCACTTTTTCCAGGACACATTTATTAGTTCTTTTACCAGTCCATAGTACTTTCAGCATCCTTTGCCACACCATAACTCAAAAACATCAACTCTTCTTTGGTCTCCCTTATTCATTGTCCAGCTCTCATACTTATGAGGTGATTGAAAATACCATGACACTGAGGTGTCAGGTTCACCTTAGTCTTCAAGGAGATGTTTTTGCTCTTCAGCACGTGAAAAAGGTCTTTTGCAGCCAATTTGCCCAGTACTATATGTTGTCTGATATCCTGTATCCTGACTGCTGCTTCCATTGGTGTTGATTGTAGACCAAGTAATATGAAGTCTTTAACAACTTCAATCTTTTCTTCATTTATCATAATGCTGTTTATTGGTCCAGTTGTGAGGATTTTTGTTTTCTTCATATTGAGGTGTGATCCATACTGCAGACTATAGTCTTTAATCTTCATCAGTAAGTGCTCCAAGTCATCCTCACTTTCAACAAGCAAATTTGTATTGTCAGGGTATTGCAGGTTGTTAATGATTCTTCTTCCAATCCTGATGCCACTTTCTTCTTCATGTAATCCAGCTTCTCGAATTATTTGCTCAGTGTACAGATTGACTAAGTATGGTGAAAGGATACAACCCTGCCACACTCTCTTTTTGATTTTGAACCATGCAGTGTCCCCTTTTTCTGTTTGAACGACAGCCTCCTGGTCTATGTACAGGTTCCTCAAGAGTACAATTAAGTGTTTTGGAATTCCTACTCTTCTCAATGTTCTCCATAATTTGTTATGATCCATAGAATCAAATGCTTTTGCATAGTCAATAAAGCACAAGTAAACATTTTTCTGGTATTCTTTGCTTTCAGCCAAGACCCATCTGACATCAGCAATAATATCCCTCACTCCACATCCCCTTCTGAATCCAGCTTGCCTTTCTGGAAGTTCTCTGCTAATATTTTGCTGCAATGGTTTTTGAATTATCTTCAGTAAGATTTTACTTGCATGTGATATCAATGATATTGTTTGATAATTTCCACATTCTATGGAATCACTTTTCTTTGGAATGGGTACAAATATGGATCTCTTCCAGTCAGTTGGCCAGGTAGCTGTCTTCCAAATCTCTTGGCATAACTG
>NW_006921724.1:6461762-6477727 GCF_000298275.1 Orycteropus afer afer
ATATATATATATATACACACACACACACATATATAGTTGTTAACATGAAATTACATATGGCCTTCCAGTCACCAAAAATGTCCTTTTTTTTTCATGTGTACTTCTTCATGACATCATTTGCATTGGTCAAGCTGTGATGCTCCACTCATTTTTAGTGTTACCTTTAAATATTTTTGTTATCTTAATTGACAGTCAGTTCCTACTTTGAACCTCCTATGAGCCAAGCCACCAACTAACTGAGGGACTAACCCTCAGCATTTAAGGCGCCTTCCAGGATTGGCTAATGCCTGTACAATGTGTAATGTATATCTGTGCCATATTGGTTGTGAAATATTTTTAATATTACCACTGCTTAAAATCAAACCAAACCAGTTGCATCAAGCCAAATCCAACTCATGGAGACGGTATGTGTTGCAGAGTAGAACTTTGCTCCATAGGGTTTTTAGGGCTGTGACTTTGAAAGCAGATTGTCAAGCTTTCTGAGGCACCTCTGGGTGGTTTGAACTGTCAAACTTTTAGTTGTGGCTGAATGTGAAATTGTTTCTGGTCATCACTTTTAGGACTGCTTCTTCAATGGGAGGGAATTGGCTACCTATTCTTCTTAGGAGTAAAGCTAAAATGTCAAATTTTAAAAACCTATGAATATTGCCATATGACTTTTCTAAGAGTCCTTCCTATCAAAATAATTGCTAATCCAGTTGCTTAAAAATGAGATTCTGTTATCACCACAATCTTTCAATAGGTACAAGGAAAAGAGAAAGGCAAGAAGGTTCAAGAGACTCTTTTGGCAGAGCTATTCAATGAGTTAATTCTATTTTTTTTTTTTACTTAATAGTTTACTCTCCTTAAATCATCATAGAATCCAGATCCTAAGACAAGGCAAATGCCACGTCTTTTATGTCTTCTGTAACCTTTTCAACACCTAGTGTACTGCATATTTACAGTATACATTGGCATCAAACAGGTTTATATGAAGAAAGACAGTATATTGAAGTATAATGAATATTTGCCATTTGCCTGCAGTAAGAATCACATTTCTTTGGTTATTTTATGAGTCAGGAGGTTGCATGTGGAATATAATAGAGTTTCAAGTTTTGAACTCTGGAGAACAGTGCCAAATTATTTTCGTAGATCTTCCTCCAATTTATTACTGGCTTGTTGAATCACCTTCAACATATTTGCTTATTTATCAAAGTGTAGGATTTTTTTTCCCTTTGTCACACACGAACAGGTTGCTCTTGGTATAGTTTATTCTAGGATTAAGTTTTCTCAAAGGTGTTCCCTGGCCAGTTTTTATTTCATAAGAGGTAGAGATAAGTTTTTTGGTAGCATAGTGCCTAAGGCATTTGACTGTTAACCAGAAGGCAGGCGGTTCAAATCCACCAGCCACTCCTTGGAAGGAAGACTGGGAAATCTATTTCCATAGAAATAGTGCCTCGGAAAAGCAAGGAGGGGTCACTGTGAGTCAGATCTAACTCAATGGCAGTGAGTTATCTAGAGCTGCATTGTCCAGTATAGTAGCTGCTAGCCCCATGAGGTTATTTAAATTTATACTACTTAAAATAAAATTTGAAGTTTACTGCCATTGAGTTGGATCCGACTCATAATGACCCCTCCTTAGGTTTCTGAGGCAGTATTACTACGGACAGCCAACCTTCCTTCTGAGGAGTGGCTGGTGGGTTTGAACTGCCAGTCTTCTGGTTAGCAGTCAAATGTCTTAGGCACTGCACCACCAGAGCTCCCAAATTTATATTATTTAAAATAAAATTTGAAATTCAACTCTTTAACCATGTCAGTCACATTTCAACTGTTCAGTAGCCACATGTGACTAGTGGCTACTATATTGGATAGTGCAGATTATAGATTTCTGTCATTACAGAAAGTTTTGTTGGACAGTGCCCTTGTAAAGGGAACTGCTTGGAAATGACCTTGTTGTGTCAAGGATGGGTTATTTCACACATACATATAATCTGTGTTTTCTGTCAGTGTTATGTCTGTGTGCTTGGCCAGTTTCTATTTAAGAATCCTGCAAACCCCAAGGCAGCTCTCAACCGAAAATGGTGTTTTGCTGATGTGGGAAATTCATCTCTCACTTCTGCAGTGCAAAGAGCTGAGGCAGGCTCAGGGGGATGGGGTGAGTGGAGTCAATCATAGCAAAACACTGCCAAGGTTGTTTCTCAGAGAGATAGATAACACTTTTTGCTAATTAATGGCTGATGAACCTACACATTTATTTAAATAAATATCCCCCAAAGCATTGGGGCATAACATCTGATCCAGGGAAACCTCACCTCTCCATCCTTCCCAGTGATCTTTGACCTTGGTTACTGTCAGATCCCAAACCTGTTCTGTGTAGTCAAGGATTTTCTGTAGTTCACTTAGAGTAAGACTTAAGTGGTTATGTCATAATGTATCCAAAATAATTGGATACTCAAATAGAAACGTTTCTTTCATCTCGTACCCTTGACCTTGGAAAACTGTTAGGAGTATTAAAGTTGGTGTCTTAGTTTCTTAGTGCTGCTGTAACAGTAATACCACAAATGAGTGGATTTGTTGTTGTAGATAGGTGCCGTCAAGTCAATTTTTGACTCATGGTGACCCCATGTGACAGAAGAGAACTGCCTTTTAGGGTTTTCTAGGCTGTAATCGTCAGGGAGCAGATTGTTAGGTTTTTTTTTTTTTTTTTTCCATGGAGTGGGTGATGAGTTTGAACTGTTGACATTTTGGTTAGAAACCAAGTTCTTAACCACTGTACCAGCAGTACTCCTTTAAGAGGCTTTAGTAAACAGGAATTTATTTTCTCCTAGTTTAGGAGGCTAGAGAGCACTGGGTATAGGGGAAGGCTCTGTCCACTCTGGGGAAAAATATCCTCATTTTTTTTTTTAGTTTCTCTTACTTGGTTCCTTGATGTTTATCTTTCTAAATTTGTACTTCCCTCTCTGTGCCTGAGCTACTCTTTTATATCTCAAAAATGATTGACTTTAAATATACCCTACACTGATATGTTCTCACTAACATAACAAAGAAAACCCAATTTCCAAATGGGATTGCATGTGAAGGTTAGGGGTTAGGGTTTACAACATATATTTTTTAGGGACACAATCCAATTCATAACAGTTGGGTTGTCAACTCATAAGAGTTTGCTAACCTAAAAGGTTGATCGATGCTGCAGGGGATATCAGAGACACTGTCCCAATATCTGAGCCCTGCCATTTAAATACTTATGGTTCCATCTTTGTGTAAGTATGGTGGATAGCCCACTCTTTGGAGCAGATGAAAACTTGAAGAATTCAGAGAAGAGAGGAATAGATGAGAAGTAGAAGGTAAGGAAGGGTACCAGGAAGGTAGAACATAACCTGAATCTTGATTGATGAGTGATCTAGAAGGCCTTGGGCAGTACCTATGGACATGAAGAACTGATACCATCCATAGGACAGAGCAGACAGTGAGAGGTGGCTACACATGTATGGAGAAGGCTTCCAACAGAAGATGGGTCCTTTGGTAAAGAGACACAGGCATGGGAACCTGTCAGGGAAGATGCCAGGGTAACAAAAACTCCCATCTCCCACTTTCATCCTCTTGATCTCCTGCTTGGACCTCCATTGGCCAATCCCAATCAGAAGCCTTTGGTCCATGGATCCCATTTTTGCAGTCTGTACAGGCCAACCTCCTGGAAGGACTTAGTTGGATGAGGAAGGGTGGAAAATGGATGTGGAGGGACAGCTAGGAGGATTGGACATTTCGACAACAGAAATCAAGGAATGGAGTTGGAGGAAAACATGTTTGTAAAGTCAGGGAAAGATGTTTTGTCCAATAGTGTTCCACTTCTTCCTCTCCTTAAGGATGAAGTCATTTATCATAAGAGGACACCACTTGAAGGAAAGAAATTTGGCTGCATTGACATTGAATAGGTGTCTTTCATGACTAGTTTCACATTAGTAGAACAATGACATTGGATAGATCGTAGACATCTAAGGTCCTTTCTGGCACTTACTTTCACAGAGAAGTTCATCCTTTGTTATGGGTTGAACTATGTTCTCCAAAAAGTTGTGTTGACATCCTAACTCCTATACCTATGAATGAGAGCTCTGGTAGCATAGTGCCTAAGGCATATGACTGCTAACCAGAAGGCTGGTGGTTCAAACCCACTAGCCACTCCTCAGAAGGAAGGTTGGGCAATCTACTTCTGTAGTATATTGCCTTGGAAACCCAAGGAGGGGTTGCTGTGATTTGGATCTGACTCGACAGCAGTGAGGTTTTTTTTTTTTTTTGTACCTATGAATGTGACCCTGTTTGGAAATGGGGTTTTTCTTTGGTTATGTTAATGAGGAGGCCCTGGGTGGGGCAAAGAGTTACTGTGGTAGCTGTTAACTGAAAGGTTGGTGATTCAAGTCCACCCAGAGGTACCATGAAAGAAAGGCCTGACAAACTACTTCTGGAAAATTAGCTATTGAAAGAACTATGGAGCACAATTCTACTCTAACACACATGAATTGGAATTGACTCAGTGTCAACTTTTTTTTTTTTTTAATGTTATTGAAGTCATAATGGAGTAGAGTGGGTCCTAAAACTAATCCCTTCTGAGTGGTGTTTTATAAGAGGTAAGGACAGATTTAGAGAGACACACAGGGCAAGGAATCCCTTTACAAGCAAAGGAATGCCACGAAGCTCCCAGGGACATAGAAAATGAAAGAGATAAAGAGTGATCTTCCCCTAGAGTAGACAGATCATAGCTCTGCTAACATGTGGAATTTGAACTCCTAGCCTCTAAAATCATCACTTGACTGTCAGTTTGTGGTACTGTGGTGCCTTGCATGTTGCTGCGAAACGAAAGTGTGAAAATACAAACTTCTGTTCTTTAAAGCCTCCATTTGTGGTATTTTTGTTATGGTAGCCCTGGGAGACTAACAGTGTGACTCAGCTGTTAGGGCTGAGACTGCGCCTGTCTGGGTGTGTGCAGTCCTCCCTTCAGCCCTCAGCACTGAAGGGAGGTAGATTCATCTGCAGATGGTAAATATTTAATCTGCACCTAGCACAGCCTGTAACTCATGCCAAGGAATGTGGCCTCCAGTGAGATTCACGCTCCAGCATTTCTGATGCAGGCTCACCCACGTCTCAACACTGATCTTGACAAAATGCAGAGTTTGAGGCAGCAAGCTGGGGCCTGAGTTGGCAACAACCCTACTTTTGTCTTTCTTCTTTTCTTTTTTTGGAAAAGCCATGTTATTTTTAAACATATCATGAGATTCTGAAACCGCAGGCTGGTGGGAAGATTGGTGAGGGTTATTGCCTGACCCAAGGCTTCAGACTGAGGAATTCATGTCCTGTTTCCTAATAACACTGGTCTGACAAAGCAGAAAAATTATAAGATTCCAGTAAAGTCTAGGGAAATGCAGCACAGAGTCTATTTATCATATTCTTCTTCAGAAGCCTTAAATGTGTGATATTTCATAGGGTAACTTAATTTGGAAACAATTGGTGATATTATGCTTCAATTTCATGGCTAATAAAGTCTACTAGTTCAAATAATATAAAATTATAGTCTTAATCTGAAAGTAATTTTTAAAAATTATAGTAGACCTATTTTTTTTCCTCCTAAAGTATAAATTGGACTGAATTGGGTAAAATGTCACCCTGAAGATTTGTGGAAGTAGCAGATGATGGAACAACATGTTTGTCCCCTTTGTGTCTTCACAGTTTGAGTATGTGCATTTGTGTGTTTTATGTACATGTGTTTGTGTGTGTGCTTCTGTTCATGAATCTGTGCATGTGTATCTATGTATGTGTGCACACATGGCTATGTGTGAGTATATTTTTTGTGTTTGTATGTTTGCATCATTGTGTGTATTCATTTGTGTGTATGCCTGTGTATGTTTATGTGTGTCTGTATGTGCATCTGTGCATCTGTGCTTCTCTGTGTATTTTATGTTTAGATATGTTTATGTGCATGTAGGTGTATGTTTAAATCTGTAAATGTGTGTGTGCTTCTGTATGAGTATGTGTGTGTGTTTGTGTGTATGTGTGTGAATGTGTGTATAAAGAGCAAGGGAAGGAATAGACATCTTTTGCAGGTCCACTATAGAGGTCAGCAACCTACAGTCCAAGGTCCTAACCTAGCCTCCTACCTATTTTTATATGGCCTACAAGCAAATAATGATTTTTACATTTTCAAGTTTTTGGAAAAAATAATCAAAATGATATTATTTCACAGTATGAAAATTATATGAAATTCAAATTTCAGTGTCTGAAAGGAAAGCTTCATTGGGATACAGCCTCCCTATTTATTTACATACTGTTTGTGGCTTCTTTTAAGTTAAAAGAGCAGAGCTGAGTAGTTGTGGCAAAGACTATAAACCAAAATCAACCCATTGCCCTGGAGTCAATGCTCATTCATTGCGACCCTACAGGAAGGGTAGAATGGCTCTGTTGGTTTTCCAAGGCTGTAAATCTTTTCAGAAGCTGACTGCCTCATCTTTCTCTTGCAGAGAAGCTGGTGGTTCTAATGGCTGACCTTTTGGTTAGCAGCTGAATGTTTTAACCACTATGCCACCACAGCTCCTTATGGCAAAGTATAAGACCTACAAAGTCAAAAACATTTATGACTTGACCCATTACAGAAAATGTTTGCTGGGTTAGTGCCTTTGTTATATTAATATGTCACCTTGGACTTTTCCTTCATTATGCTGATAATTTATGACATACTTGCTTGTATAATTATTTATTCAATGCCTACCCTCCCTCACCCCAAACTTCATGACACAGGTTGGCAGGCTCCATATCTGCTTTGTTTCATCCTGTAGCTCTGGTGCTACTTAGATCAGAGCAGGCACATCCTACATATTTAATGTACACTTGTAGAATGAACGATTGTTCCAAAAGCAGAGAGGCCACAGAAAAATTTATTTTACTCTTAGACAGCCAGTCATATCATTTTCAGGATCTTTAGGCTGTCAAAGACCTGTTGACAACTGCAAATTAATGACATCTTCTGCTCATATTAGGCTCACCTAGCACTGAAGCCAAGGGGATGAAAGTACCTACCTGTGGCTGAAAGATACACCTTTAAGGTAATTACCGTGCATTTTCGTACGTGTTGAGGGATTATGTTAAAGTTGAATTTTCCCTCTTTGGAGTCCCTAGAGGTGTGATGCGGAGGAGGGAGCTTGGAAAGGAAAAATTGAACTTGCTGCCTATTTGCTGTGTGACCTTGGGTATGTCACCTGACTCATTTGAGCAATATCCTCAAGGGTAAAATGTGTGACTCATGTCCTGTGCGTGTGAGTACTTCTTAATGATTGACAGATATTAGTGATATTTAGCTGGAGGCTGGTTCCTGAATGTCTTGCAATACATGGGAAAAGTCTACAAAGCTTTCACTGTCCCATCAGACATTTACATGATTGATAAACCTGTTGATCTGAGTGTATTTTTCACTATCAATATAAACATAAATTGTGTTTGTCATGCCTGTAACACATAATACGTGCAATTTTTCAGAGATGCAGCTACCTTGAGCATCAAAGGAAGATGAAGGTTTGCATTGTTCGGATTTCATCAGGAGTTATTTACCAGTATGGAAACCAATAACATTGCTATTTGTAATATTTGAGTCACCAATACAATATGTATGGATCTATCCGAATTTGTAGCTGATGCATTTCTGGTGATTTTAAATATTAATGCAGACATTCAATTATTTCATGTCTTCTGATACAGTTGTATTGAACATTATATATTGAAATGCATGTTGCTATATTAAAAATATGGAGGCAACGGTGATTCAGGTAGAATTCTCCCCTTCCCTGTGGGAGATCTGAGTTTGAGTCCTGGCCAATGTACCTCATGTGCAGCCACTACCCATCCATCTGTGGAGGTGCTATGATGCTGAACATGTTTCAATGGAGCTTACAGAATGAGATGGACTAGAAAGAAATCCTAGTGATCTACTCCTGAAAATCAGCCAAGAAAAACTGTGGGGATCAGAATGAATCAGATTTGCAACCCATCATGGGGATGCATAGGATCAGGTAGCATTTTGTTCTGCTGTTCTTGGGGTCACCATGAACTTGGGGCTGACTTGACAGTAGCTAACAACAACATAGCTACACTTGTGAGGATGGTACAGGAGCTAACAGTGTTTCATTCTGTTGTATGATGGGTTGTTATGAGTTAGAACTGACTCACTGGCACCTAAGAACAACTAATAAAAACAGTAACAACAACATATTGCAAACTGCTTCCTTTTATGTCTCCTTTATGTCATATACAGGACATTTTATAGGAGGTTTTTCCCTTGAAATTTAAGTATTTAGGTAACCTATACTATCTATGAATTTAATATCAGAATAGTAAAATGGGCATATGTGGTGATTATGTTTGTGTGTCAACTTGGCTAGGCCTGGTTGAGTGGCTGGGCGACTGGATGTAGTATTCCCCATGATGAGACTGGTAATCAACTCCATGGTGCAATCTACTGTGAGCAGCTAAGTAGCTGCCTTTGGGTATGTGGTCTGCTTCCTGTATATAAGCAGAAGCTTTGAGAATGGTCTCTAGCCTATGGACCGCTTGGACCCTGCATGTAGCCGTGTTGCTGCTCAGCAGCCTGCTATGTTCTGCCAACTTTGGGACTCACAATTGACTTAAGTTAATGGCCTGCCATGTGGTTTGGTAACATCAGGACTGTGCCTTTTGACTTGTCAACCTTGGGGCTTCTCAGCCTCAGCAGCCAGCAGCTGTCTGAGTGAAGAAACACCTCTAGCTGCAGTGGGCTGGGAGTAGGAGACAGAGCTGGACCCCAAAGTTGAGGGGCTTTTACCCAGCCCCTAGAGCTTGGCACTGTGAACTTGGACTTCAAGCCTCCAAATTGTAAGAATAAACTCCTGTTTGTTAAGGTCATCCCATTTGTGGTATATTTCTTGTCAGAGCAGCACTAGGTAATCAGAACAGCATATCAATTAACTGTTATTCAAATTGGTGTTACATTTGAAAGGATTAGAGCTTCTAGACCATCTGATCACACATATCCTTTTAACTTTAGAATACCCCTGCATCTTCTCCATTCCACAATGCCACACTTTACTCTTAAAGATTTGGCCAAAGGAAAAGAAAAGAAACTCAAAATTAGCATGTTCAGGTATTGGTTTATTTCCATCTGTTGTTCCACTTAATTGAATGTTTACATATTTCTTGAGAAGTTCTAGAACAATGGAGGTGCATCAGTAACACCAAGTATCATGGTAATTAAGGTGTTGGGCTGGACACTGCTTTGCTTTCCAAATATGTTTTTTCAGGGGCTGAATTCAGCATTTACATGCAGCGAAACTTGCCATTTAAAATGGGACATGGGTTCTTCTCTGGCTAGGGTATGTTTTGTTGTTATGTGCTATCAAGTCAATTTGTAATCATAGAGTTTAACATTTGCACCACCCAAGGACTCCTTCAGGCCTAGAGGTAAGTAATGAAAAGTTTCCTTCCATAGGCACTTCACTTCAGCAACATGAGTTAATTGTCTATTTGCTTTGAGTTATAAACAATTTTAAAACCTATAAAATGTGCAATCTCTTCTCTCCTATTTGCTTTGAGTTACAAAAATTTTTAAAACTTATAAAATGTTCAATAATCTCATTACAAACAGATTAGAATAGACCTAAAAAATTAAATGTGCCAACCCCCCTCAAAAAAAAGTGTAATCCAATATCATAATGGCAATTCTAACATAGATCTATCTTGGAAGAAGTGCAGTCAGAATGCTTCCTGGAAGAAAGAATGGCCAGACTTTGTCTCACCTACTTTGATCATTTTGCCAGAAAAGCTTGGTTCCTGGAGAAGGATATTGTTGTGGTTACCTTGTGCCTCTCTAACAGAAATATACTACAAATGGGTGCTTTCACAAACAGGAGTTAATTCTCTTACAATTAGGTGGCTAGAAGTCCCAGTTCCAAGTGCCAGATCTAGGGGTTGGGTGAAGAACCCTTTACCTTGGGCTTCAGCTCTGCCTCTTGCTCCTCGTCCACTGGAGCTGGAGGCTTCTTTTAACTCAGGCAGCTGCTGGCTGCTAAGGCTGACAAACCCAAGGTCAACAAATAAAATAACATAGTCCCAAGATTACCAAACAGCACAGCAAGCCACCAGTTCAAGTCCACAGACAGTCCTAAGATTGGCAGAACACATGGCAGGCTGCTGAACAAAGACTCAACTACATGCAGGATCCAAGTGTGCCAAAAACTCCAGAGACCTTTTTCAATGCTTCTTCTTATTTACTGGAAGCAGACCACATCCCTAAGGCAATTAATTACTCAGCTGCTCCAGTAGATTCCACTATAGAGTTGATTACCAGTCTCATTATGGTGAATATCTACATCCAGCTGCCTAGACACTCAAAACCAGCCCTATCAAAGTTGGCACACAACTTCACTACCACAGTTATCATGCTCGGTAAAGTAGAGCACCAGCAAAAAAGGGAAAGATGCTTGACAAGATGAATTGACAGCGGCTGCAACAATGGGCTCAAGCATAGCAAATATTGTGAGGATGGCACAGGACCAAGCAGTGTTTCATTCTATTTTGCATGGGGTCACTATAAGTCAGAGCTGAGTTGACGGTGCCTAACAACTACACACATTCTAATACAGCGAGCATCTTGACTTATTTTTCCCCAGCCTTTTCTTCTAAACATGTTTTTTACATATTAGAAAAAATGGAAAAGTGTAATATTCTTTTAAGAAAATCACCTATCCTTGTAAATGTTCTTCTATTTCTGCATAGTCTTCATAGTTGCTTTTTTTTTTTAATGGCTGCATACCATTTATTTGAGTGAATTTATCATTTTTTATTTATGTCTTTCCCTACTATTACACATTTGAGGTTAGTTTCAATTTTCTGTTGCTGCAAGGAAAAATCTTTTTGTACATGTTTTTCCATAATTTAGACTATTCCCTTTGGATAGTTTCTAAATACAGAAATTACTGAGTCAAAGGACATGACCCCTCTTATACACATGCATAACTTATGTACAAGTGCTTTAGACTGTCATTTCCCATATTAAAAGTTATCTACCTCTTTTCTTGCTGTTTAGTTCCTGCTGTCTATCCCTTTTGAAATGACTTTGCTGTTATCTGTAAACCTAAGATAGTTAAATGCACTACCTCATTTGAAAAATTTATGAATCTATATGTCAGATCCTAGTACTGATATCCAGTAATTCAAAGTTATGAGTCTTGTATCTCTAAACCTATCAATAAGGAGCTCTGGTGTTGTAATGGTTAAGGCATTTGGCTGCTAACTGAAAGGTTGCTGATTTGAACCCATTAACTCCTCTGTGAAAGAAAGATGGGGCAATCTGCTTCCATAAGGATTTACAGCCTTGGAAACCCAAAAGGGGTACCTAGGAGTTAGAACTGACTCAATGGTAGTGAGTTTGGTTTGTTTTTTGAGAAGCCTGTCAATAATAAAATATTTCCTCTAATTCTCATCTCTCTTCTCTTTGTAGATCATTCCTTTCATGTACCAGGAAACACATACAAAATAAAAATGATTAAAATCAGTTTAAAAAACACAACAAAAAAATTAGAGTTATAGAAATTTATGTGTAAACCCTATAAATATTTTAATGTAGATATTGTTCCAAAGTATATTTGTGCATATCTTAATACACAAGGAGTATTATTTAAATACTTGTTGCTATGAAATGATTTGTATTTGTTTTAAAAATACAAAAATATCAATAAAACATTTCTCTATCATGTGAGTCAGCAAAAACCATGACTGAGAGTTATATAAAATTAAAAATGAATAGCTGAGGAAAGATTTACCATACTTGAATGGTTTGACTTAGAAGATAAATGCTTGATTCACTCCAGAATATGACATCTCTGAGATTACAAACATATTATGCTGATAGAGGGACAAACTTACTTCAGAACCTTTTTTTTTTTTTTTCTACCTTCAATAGAATCTTACAAGTCAGACAATAAACATTTATGGACCTTCTGAGGTTCCTTTAGGACGTAAAGAATAAGGTACTATCTTCATAGAATTTTCAAGTTATTGGTCATACCAAAGTGTTGTTTTAAGATTGTCTGTTGCTTATGTTTCTATCCCTGAGAATTCATATTTAAGCTATCACATGTTGTTGTTATGTGCCATCAAGTTGGACCCGACTCATAGAGACCCCTCCTTGGGTTTCTGAGGCAGTATCACTACGGAAGTAGATTGCATGGGCTAATATTATCTAAAAAAGAGAAATATTTCCTTTGATTCTCAGGTTCTGTCTACTTTATGGGAGCTCTGGTGGCATAGTGCCTAAGGCATTTGACTGCTAACCAGGAGGCTGGCGGTTCAAAATCACCAGCCACTCCTTGGAAGGAAGATTGGGCAAGGTACCTCGATAGAGATACCACTTCAGAAACCCAAGGAGGGGTTACTATTAGTTGGGTCCGACTTGACAGCAGTGAGTTTGGTTTTTGGTTTTGTCTACTTTATATTTCTTCAAAGATTGACTATATTGCAATATATCAGTCAGGACTTTTTGTGGTCTTAGTGAAATCTTCAGATGGTCCCCAAATTGTCACTTTGATTTATGTATTCAGTCACTTCATTCAATTACTGACTAGACATGTGACCCAGTAGCAAGACTGATGGAGGGGAGGGTTTCAATTTGTATCTCCTCCCCACATCTGAAAGAAAATGATTTCAGGAAGCAGGAGTTGGGGAATAGAAAGAAAGAGACAAAATCAAACTCGCTGCCATCAAGTCAGTTTTGAGTCATAATGAATTTATAGGACAGAGTAGAACTGCCCTGTAGAGTTTCCAAGGTTGTAAATCTTTATGGAAGCATACTGCCTCATTTTTCTTCCACATAGCAGTTGTTGTTGTTGTTGTTATGTACCGTTGAGTTGGTCCTGACTCATAGTGACCCCTCTTTGGGTTGCTGAGGCAGTATCACTACAGAAGTAGATCGCCCAACCTTCCTTCTGAGGAGTGGCTGGTGGGTTTGAACCACCAAGCTTCTAGTTAGCAGTCAAGTGCCTTAGGCACTATGCTACCACATGACAGCTAGTGGGTTCAAACCACTTCACTTTTGGTTAGCAGCCAATTGCCTTAAACACTGTACCACCAGAGCTCCTTAGAATGAGACAGGAAAGGAGAAAAAGCCAATATGATGGTAGATGTGTTATCAATCCATCATCTGTCAGTTTGTCATACTGTAGTGACTTGTGTGTTATGATGTGGAAGTTATGCCACCAGTGTTTCAAACACTAGCAGGGTCACACATAGTAGACAGGTTTCAGTGGAGCTTCCAGACTAACAGACTAGACAGAAGGGTCTGGTGAATTACTTTTGAAAATCAGCCAATGAAAACTCCATAGGTTACAAAAGAATATTGTCTGATACAGTGCTATAAGATGAGCCCCCAGGGCAGAAGGCACTCAAAATACATAATGGACTAAAGCATGCCAATGATTGTGAAGATAGTGTAGGACTGAGCATGGAGTTTTCTTGAGTGTGAGTCAAGTGGAGTGTAACAAAAACAACACGTTATCAATGTACTATACAAAGCTGATAGTAGGCTGCTGTTGTTGACAATAAAGACTCAAGCCAGGTGGAGCTCTTGAAAGAGTAGGGGATGCCTCCATTAAACATCTACTTGGAGGAAAGGAGCCAACAGCGTTTATTCACCAGCACTTGTCTCCACTGACGGAAGGTTATATTGTATATATCTTCACTCCCATCTATTGAGAAGATCTAGAATAAAAAAAGGAAAAAACCTCTTGTGGCTACCTGAGATAGGATGCTGCAAGTGTGAGATGAATTTGAACTTGCCAGAATTGTTTGCCTTATCTGTGGACAGTTGGTAAGGAGATGTGACTTGGCACCTGAAGCATCTACTTCAGGGAAGTTCATCTCTTTTCCATTTACCCATTTGACTCTGTAATCAAATAAGTAAACATCAGGGGAAGAGTCAAAGCAGAGGATTTGAAAAATCCAAGGGTTGAATAATACAAGTCAGGGTGCTAAGAGCTGAATACTTTAAGTCTTTCTATTTTATCAGCAAATGGCTGAGAAATTGTGCAAAGGATTTAAAAAGTCCAGGAGTTGAATAGTACAAATTCTGGTGCCAAGAATTGAATACATTAAATCTTTCTGTTTTATTGGAAAACTGCTGAGAAATTGTGCAGTATTTGCAGCTGCTCTTTGATTATGATAATTATAAAGAAACAAATTAATGAAGGAGACTGGGGATATTGATAAGCATTCTTCTATGGTCATTGATACGCAAGTTTCATTCTCTTACAGCAGTAATTAGACCTAAATTAATGTGTGTGCCATGCTTTAAATTTATTTATCTTTTCAGGAGAAGTGCAAGCAGAGGCAATAACAGTCTGAAAAATGCAAAATTCAGACCTGATCTTTGGAAAATGCACAACTCTAAGCTTCAAAGACCAATGAATGGCAAATTGTGGTACGAGAACATTGACCACAGTTGATCATATTTTAAGATAGTGCCAACATACTCTTGACTTATTTATTTCATCATTAAGATAAAAATAATTAATGACAGCTGTCTGAATGTGACACCACATAAAATAGAACTATGATTTATGTCTTCTTAAAAGCTTAAAATATAGAACATACCACTGATGTGAGAGACAAAATAATGTCAATTGTGTATACAGTTAAGTAAATGTTTTAAAAAGTGAGTTATTAGCATTATTGCCAAGGAGCAAGGATAGTGAATTAGATTATGACATTTCAAATTTATTTTGGTGAGGGTGTTCTGGGAGATTTTGTTACTGTTTTCATAATAAGTTCTATGGAGAAAATGGATTTTTAAGGACAGCTTAAATTTAGGAAGAAGTAATGATAAAAGAAGGGGATAGGAATGAGTAGACTGGAACTTCAAAGATGACCTGGAGATGGAACTGTGACCAATGAGTCATTAAATATATTTTCCAGAGAGAAATAGACAATTTAGGCAATTTGGAAAATTAGTTGTTAGAGGGTAGGTTCTTAAAAGTTGAATTAATAAAAAAGAGAGATGATGAGTGAAATAAAGACACCTAGGGAAGGTTGAAAGGTGCTCTTGTGGCACAGTGCCTAAGGCATTTAACTGCTAACCATAAGGTTGGCAGTTCAAACCTACCAGCCACTTGGTGGAAGGAAAATGGGGTAATCTATTTCTGTAAAGATTTACCACCTCAGAAACCCAGTGAGGGTTGCTATGAGTTGGAACTGACTGGAAAACAGTTTTTTTTTTTCTTTTTTTGAGGGACATTTGGAGAAATACATTGACATGGTGAATTTTGTACTAACTTGCAGTGTGATTGGAGAGCTCCATGGGAAGAGAGGTAATAGGAAGAGAAAGAAGCATTACTGGGATTAGGTTGTGGCCAGAGAAAAAGTCAAGCAGCAAGCACATGGTTTACTGAGGCAGAGGTTCTCAAAATGGTTGAACCCAGAATGGAGGTGGGGAATATGAAATATTTATCATTGGACTGATTCTCACACTATTCACAGGTGATGGCTTCTTAAGGATCTTCTGAGGAAGAGATTTTTTTTAATTGTATTTTTTGTTGATGATAATATATACAACAGAACACATACCAATTCAAGAATTTCTACATGTACAATTAAGTGATATTGATCACATTCTTCAAGTTTTGCAGTCACTTTTGCCTTCTTTTTCTGAATTGTTCCTCTCACATTAACATAAACTCACTGTCAACTAAGTTTCCCACCTAACCTTTTGAGTTGTTGTTTTCAATCTGATGTCATATAGATGTAGAAGAGCACAATGTTAAAGGCAGACATTCTTTACCAATTAAGGTAAACTATAACAATAATCAGGAGCTCTGGTAGCATAGTGGCTCAGGCACTTGACTGCTAACCAGAAGGCTGGCGGTTCAAACCCACCAGCCACTCCTTGGAAGGAAGATGGGGCAATCTACTTCCATAGTGATACTGCC
>NW_006921724.1:6477827-6496471 GCF_000298275.1 Orycteropus afer afer
TAGTGATACTGCCTAGGAAACCCAAGGAGGGGTCGCTATGAGTCGGGGCCGACTCGCTGGCATATAACAACAACAACAACAACATAACAATAATCATGAAACAATGGTACTGAAAGAAGTCTAATTACTAATTAGACAAGGGATATCACTACTGATGTCAGATGAATATCACCTGAATGCAGAGCATACCAGAAAGATGTTTACCTGTGATTTATTGACTATGCAAAGGCATTCCACTATGTGGATTACCACAAATTATGTATAAAATTGTGAAGAATGGGAATTCTAGGACATTTCATTGTGCTCATGAGGAACCAGAACACAAACCAAGAGTCAGTCATTCTCACAGAACAAGAGGATACTGCATTGTTTAAAATCAGAAAAGGTATGGGTCAGGGTTTTATCCTTTCACCGCACTTATTCAACCTGTATGCTGAGCAAATAATCTGAGAATCTGGACTATATGAAGAACATAGCATTAGGATTGGAGGAAGACTCATTAAGAACTTGAAATATACAGATGATGCAACTTTGCTGAAAGGGAAGAGGACTTGAAATACTTACTGATAAAAATCAAAGACTATAGCCTTCAGTATGGATTATACCTCAAAGGATTGCTGATTTGGAACCAATTCAACAGCACCTAAAAACAACAACACTTTTGATTATAAGAAGACTTTTGGGCATAGTTTTGGTCTAAGCTTTAAGATTTAAAGATTACCTTAGTGCAATAGTTTTTGGGTTCCTCATGAAAACTCTACAAAGTTTAGATTCCATGAAAATTTGAAATTCTGTTTTACATTTTTCTGAGTGAGAGTTTTTTTGGTGGATTACTAATTCTCTGCAGAGCACTTTGATCATAAATAATCATCCATTATTATGTAACTAAATGCTGAGTTTCACTTCTGTCTTATGTATCTAGTGCTGCTGTAACAGAAACACCAAAAGTGGACAGTTTTAACAAACAGAAATGTACTCTGTCACAGTTTAGGATAGAAGTCTGCATTCAGGGCACTAGCTTTAGGGGAAGGCTTTCTTTACCTGTTGGGTCTCAGGGAAAGTCCTCATCTCTTTTCAATATCTGTGGTCCTGGCATTCCGTGGACATCCCCGTATGTCTTGGCATCAATCTTTCCCTGGGTCTAAGAGGTTCTCAGCACAGGGACCCTTGGTACAAAGGACACACTCTGCTCTCAGCTCTTTCTTGATGGTAGTCAGGTGCCTTGATCTCTACTCCCTTCTCTCTCTTGCAACATAAAAGATGATGTAGATCACACCCCAGGAAAACTCCTCTTATATGAATTCAGGGCTGTGACCTGATTAAGGGTGTTGCATCTCACTCTAATCCCCTTGCAACTGATTGGCAGATCACATCAAATCACTTCATAAGGGATGACTACATCATTAAGTAACCACCAAATTACATCATTACATAACTGCCAAACCACTGAGAATCATGGCCCAGCCAAGTTGACACATATTTTTGGAGGACACAATTCAATCTATGACAGTCTCCCATTTTCTTGGTTGTAAAACCTCAATCATGCATGACTTGGGCAGAGTCTGCATGAAAAAGAGTCTCCTGCTACTACTCTTCTCAATCTTGTCAGACAGCCCAGCCAGTGACTACTTCGGGTCCAAATGCACTTGCTCCTTTGCAGCATTTTAGAGAGGAAGCACACACAGGACACAGTTATCCTGGTAGGACTTCCCTTCCCCTGTCTCTCTACCACTACCCTCCTTCCTGAGGGCATAATTAGAAATGCTTACCCACTTGCTCTTAAGGAGGACAGGGACAACCTCATCACTCTGCATGTCTCTGTTTAGGTTAGTCTGCACCAGAACTCCAAGACTTTCACATGACACATTTCATTCTGACATGTGATCCGATAGGGCTCCATGCATCCCTTAATAGAATTCAATCTCTCATCTCTTCATTACTTTTCAAAACCTTCCACTGTATTTTCTGGAAACAAGTCAATTATAACTAAATCTCCTGCATCATCAGGCTCTTCTCAGAAAGGTTCCTTCCTCTTCTTTTTCTAATGGAGATCTGCTTTGCCTTGAGAACACTGCCACCCCTCAAGTGGTGTCTGATTGGTCTTCCATTTCTCGGGAAGCACAGAGCGGGAAGATGGGGTAGGTGTCCTTTCTACTTCTCATTACCTCTTCCTCACCATTTCCCAAGTCTTTCTTTAATAATCCTCGTTCTTTGAGATAACTGCCATTACCGTTCTTACTCATCACAGTCCTCAACTCACCTCCTGGTCATTTCTCCTTGTTTGTTGAAGTTTTAACACCCAGTTCACTTATTATCTGGGCAGCTGAAGAGAAAATATACTTTTTATTTCTTTATAGTTAGGACTTTCTGAGAAAATTGTATGGAAACTTGGGATGGATCTGGACTAAAAAGAGCAAGCCTTGGTTGACAAAGCATGATCAGATGGGAAGAGTATCTGGAGAGATTTACCTTCTTGGCTGCGTTTATATTTCAAGGTGGGGATGAGACCCAGAAGTATGGATACATACCTGGGTTGAAAAGCTGGAAACACAAGTCTTATCTTCCTGTTGGAGACATTAATTTACATTCCAAAGGGAAAAATTTCAGGATCTTTTTTAAGGAAAGTTCATTTACAGCATGGAGATAGGTTTCTTTCCCTCTTCCAGGAAGAGAGAAGGCAATTGAACAAGATATCTCACATAATCACTTAGATTTATATTTTCAGTGCAGATTCTGCATGTGTAGAATCACATATGAGGTAATAAAGATTGTGTGTCAACTTGGTTGGGCTATGATTCTAGGTGGCTTAGCAGTTATGATGTAGTTATTCTCCATGATGAGATTTGGTATAATGTTTGGTATAATTTCCATCCATGATGAAATTTTCTGTGAGTAGCAAATTAGTTGAAAGGGGGTTACCTTTGGGGTGGGGCCTGCTTCTAGTATATATGGAAAAGCTTTGGGAGAGGTCTCTGGGTTTTTGCTGATTTTCGATCCTGTGTTTGGTCTCTCATCATTTTTAGTTCCTGGACTTGAACCAGTGGTCTTCTGGGTTGTCTGCTGATCTTGGGATTATTGGCTTTGCAGCTGGTGAGGCAATAATTTACTATTTTGCTTGCTGATCTTGAATTTATCAGCCTCAGCAACCAGCAGCCAGCAGCCTGCTCTACTGCCTGAAAATCCTGAGTTAGTTAGTCCCTGTAGCTGGGTGAGTCAGAAGAAGTCTCAAATGGAGATCATGGGGGGAAAATAAAGAAAAAAAAAAGCCATTGAATTGATTCTGACTCATAGTAACCCTATAGGACAGGGTAGAACTGTCCCATAGAGTTTCTAAGACAGTACATCTTTACAAAACCAAACTACATCTTTTTCCCATGGAGCAGTTGGTGAGTTCAAACTGCTGAACTTTTGGTTAGTAGCAGAATGCTTTAACCACTGCACCACCAGAACTACTGTGATGGGAGAACAGAGTAAATATTTACTGAAAATCATCACTCCCAGGTGATGATCTTGCTTTATTCATTGATCAATCAAAAGAGAACTAACTTATCTTTTCCTCACCAACTCTGCCAGCCTACCAGCATCTGTTTCATACACTCTTCCTTCTCTCCTGTGATTGACTGTGTCTAAGTCCAATGTCTCCACCTGTACCCTGGATTTTATCTCCTGTGGCTACTTGAAGTGGCTTCTTTGCATCATCAATTTTTGCTTCTCTCTTGGATCGTTTCCATCAGCAGGTATCCTATACCAAAACGTTATCCTCCTTTGATTTCTCATTCCCTTTGAGTCACCATTCCAATTTGCTGTTCTTTATAACAAAGCCTCTCAAAAAAACTTGCCCCAAATCACTTTCCACATTCTCATCTCCCAGGCTCTTTCTCTCCTATTCCACTCAAGCTTTTATCCTCTAAATGACATTGAAATCACTCTTATCAAGGTTACCACCTTGACAAATCCAATGAACAATTTTCAGTCCTCATCTTGCTTGGCCATCAGTAGCTTTGTTACAGCTGACCACTTCCTCCTTTTTGAAATCCCTCTTCACTTGATTTCCACCAGTCTCCATTATCTCTCTCCTACTTCAATAATTGCTCTTTCTATGCTTTATTTTTTACGATTCTCCTCTTCTTGTGACCTCTAAAAAATGGTTCATTCTCAGATGAGATTTTGATCCTCTTCTCTCTCTACAGTCTTTCCTAGGTGAATTTATGGCTCATGACTTTAGTTTGAGCCACATACATACTTTCTTAATCTTTTCTTCCACATTTTTTTCATCTTTGACCTAGCCCATAAACCCCAGACTTGTTATCCTGTTTACTACTTGATATCTCACTTGGATGTTGAGCAAACACCTTAAATTGATATATCAAAACCAGATTTCTCCCCAAACCCTCTCTTCCCCATGTCAGTAAATAATACCATCAATAGTCAAGACTCTTTTCTTCATGTCTTTCATTTATTGTCTAGTAGGCAGTATTTTCCAAAATAAATCTGGAATCCACCTACTTGTCACCATCCCTTGCTGTACAAGAAACCAATCACCAAACCAGACCTCTTGCTGTCTAATTGATTATGATTCATAGTGACCCTATAGGTTTCCAAGTTTGTACATCTTAATGGAAGCAGACCACCACATCTTTCTCCCATGGAGCAGCTAGTGCATTCAAACTGCCAATCCTTTGGTTAGTGGCAATTGCTTTAACCACTGCTATAAAATCCTGGGTACAAACAACAATAAGCCTATATGATCATGGCTGGTAGAATAATGACCCCCCAAAGATGTCTATACTGTAATTCTGAGAATCTATGAATATGTTACCTTATATGGCAAAAGGGGCTGTGCAGATGTACTTAAGGTTGCTGACTTTGAGAATGGGTAATAACCCTGGATTATCCAAGTGGGCTCAGTCTAATCACTTGAGTCCTAACAGGCAGAATAGGAAGGCAGAAAGATGGGCCAGAGAGATGTGAAATTAAGACTGAACCTACTGTTGGCTTTGAAGAGGGAGGAAGGAGGCCATAAAGCAAGGAATGCAGAAGTGCTGTGAAGCTGGGACTAACCCTCAGTTTATAATTCCCAAGGAAACAGGCACCTTGGTCCCATAACTACAAATAAATTAGTTTTCCAACAATTCAAATGAGCACCAAACAGGTTCTACATTAGAGCCTCTAGAACACAGCCCTGATGACACCTTGATTTTGGCTCAACAGGGCTAGACTTTTCACCTACTGAACTGTAAGATGATAAATATGTTTTTCAAGCAGGGCTTTGAACTGATTCATTCTGGTTTGACCCGCTGCTAAGAATTTGCATCTCACTCCTCAGAAAGAAGACTGGGCAATCTACTTCCATAGTGATACTGCCTCGGTAACCCAAGGAGGGGTCGCTATGAGTCAGGGCTGACTCGATGGCACATAACAACAAGAACAACCCCACATACACTGAAGCAGAAACCACACTAGGGATCTTGTTAAAATGTAGATTCTAATTCAGTATACCTGGGGTGGAAATGAAATTCTCAGCAGGGAGGGAGGATTGAACAAAAACGAACCAGTCTGAAGCCCTGCTTTTAAGGCACTAAATTAGTGGTAATTTGTTATGCCTGCAATAAGACACTAATATACCCTCAATTATTATCATCACTCTCCAAGCCAGAATTTTCTCTCATCTCCAGTGTCGTTGTTGTTGTTAGTTGCTGTTGAGTTGATTAGTGATTCTGGTTGTTTTATGGAATAGGGCAATTTGGAGACTTAGTTTCACCTGCAGTATAGTCTACTAATTGTTTCTACTCTATAAAATGAGTGATATTTTAGAATACAAATTAGATCACGCCATTCTTCTACTCAGAAGCCTCCAAAATCTTCTTGACACATTTAAAATAAATTCCTTTTATTTTATTTAGGTGATAGTTGGGGTCATGTATCAACTTGGCTGGACCATTATTCTGAGTGGTTTAAGCCATTGTGATGTGGTTATACACATAATGAGATTGGATGTATATGCTTTGAACAGCCAATCTGTTGAAAGGAAGTTTCCCTAGGGGTATGGACTGCTTCCTATATATATATATATATATATATATATATATATATGGACATCTTGGGAAAAAGAGAGCACCTTCTGTGGATCTGGATCCTGTTGTGCTGCCTACAACTGTTCATGAGTGAACAATCCACCATTCTGCCTGGTGATCTTCAATTTGTCATCCATTGGAGTCAACAACAGGTATACTGCCTGCCAACCTTGAGCTCATCAGCTTCTGCAGCTGTGTGAGTTGGGAAAAGGCTCCAATCTGATGTTTGATCCAGGAACTTGGGACTTGCTAGCTTCTGTAACAGTGTGAGCCATTTTCCTAAGATAAATTTTTCTCTCTCTCTGTCTCTCAACTTTACTGGTTTTGCTTCTCTAAAGAACCCAGCCTAACACAATTTACTTACTATTATTATTATTTTTAAAATCATGGTTCACAGGTTTCTACATGATCTGACACCTGTGTAACTCTGTGATCTCAAATTCGTCTACTTCCTTTCTCCCTCATTTCATTCCAAGCACGTTGGCCTTCTTGCAATCTTTCAAACGTACTGAACTCAATCTGCCTCAGGGATTTTACCTTTGTGGTATTCTTTCCCTTGAGTTGTCACTCTTTCTCCTAGATATTCACCAGGTTTACTCCCTTGTTTCATTCAGATCTGTGCTTACATAGCACCCCCAAAAGAGGGCTGCTTTATCTACCATATCTGAAATGGTTCCCTCTCCCACTCCTGTCATCTATGTTTCTTGACCTGCTGTATTATTTTTGATAGATGTGTATTTGAAATTAGTAAAGCTAAAAAACCAAACTAGTTGATGTTGAGTTGACTCTGACTCATGGTGAGCCCATGCATGTCAGAGTATGACTATGTTCCATAGGGTTTTCAGTGGCTGCTTTTTTGGAAGTAGATCACCAAGCATTTATTTTGAGGTGCATTTGGGTGGACTTGATCCTCCAATCTTTCAGTTAGCAGCTGAACAAGTTAATGTTTGCAGTACCCAGGGACTCCTTGATATTAGTAATAGGGACTTACTTATATGCTAGCCTATCTCTGCCACTAGAAAATAAGCTTTGCAAAACTTCACTTTTCATTCATTACTGGCTAGAATAGCTCCTGGCATACATATTTTTGTTGAATATATTTTGGGGGCTCAATATATTTTTGCTGAATGAATGGGTGAAGGGCAACGTGTGACAAAGGAGTCAATGACCCCATCTCTTCCACACTTGAAGTATGTGGGGGAGGGAATGGAGAGAGATATTCCCAGTTTTCTAAATGATTACTTCTGTACTTTATCAGACTGATGAATGCACCAGTGGGAACACTAGATGAAGGGTCTCTGAAAGTTATAGGAGGAAGTGGTCTGGACTGAGATAACACACTACAATAATCCCAACACAGTAGAAATTGGAGCTTAAGGGACAAGTTAAATAGGAGAAGCATCTGATGGGCCTGATCAGCTGCTACCTCTGGACTTTGGAGCTCAGGGGTGCAAGACTTCATGGCATTTTGCTTGCTCCTTTGGTTTCCTGCTAAACTCACATAGTTCTTGAATGTAATGATTACTGGAAAAAAGTTCTCCTTTCCTCCCACTTGCAAAATGGCACCATATTGTCACACCCTGGAGGACAGGTCATGAAGCATGACCTTCTGATTAGGTCACGCATCTAGCATCTCTCATTTCTGGTGATGATATCTGTGAAGTGCTGAGACATCACCTTGACAGGTCATGTGATGTTAACAAAAATATTTATTCACAAAACAGCTCTCTTTGTCTAGAAAGGAGATTCCAGCAGGTGTGATTTTGGGACTGTGTGAACAGCAGGACTTAATCTCCCCATCTACTTCCTCTTACTCATTCTTCAGGACCCAAACTTCACAGCAGCACTCAAGCTTCTACAATCTTTTGTGTTCATATCATGAGATTTTGTGTAGTTTTGATCAAACATTTTTTTCTATAACTGCAAAAAAATAATTTTCTTTAATTTACTTTTTAATATTTGCTTTGTTCACATTGTGTCCCTCCTCTGGATGAAGTAGGGTAGATGGAAGGCATAGTTGACTTTCTCTGACCCTCTACCAAACATGATATCCTTCTCCAGGGAATGGTTTCTTCTGACAACATGACCAAAGTAGGTGAGACAAAATCTAGCCATTCTTGCTTCTAAGGCACATTCTGGGGGCATTTCTTCCAGGACAGATTTGTTCATTCTGGCAGTCCATAGTATTTTCAGTATTCTTAGCCAACACCACAATTCAAAGGCTTCAGTCTTCTTTGATCTTCCTTATTGATCATCCAGTTTTTATATGCATATCAGACAATTGCAAATACCATGGCTTAGGTTAGGTGCACTTTAGTCTTCAAAGTGACATCTTTGATTTTTAACACATTCAAGAGGTCTTTTGCAACAAATTGCCCAATGCATTGTGACATGATTTCTTGACTGCTTCTTCCACGTGTGTGGATTGTGGATCCAAGTAAAATGAAATCTTTGACAACTTCAATCTTTTCTCCATTTATCATCATGTTGCTTATTGGTCCAGTTGTGAGGATTTTTGTTTTCTTTATGTTAAGGTGTAACCAATACTGAAGACTGTAGTCTTTGATCTTCATCAGTAACTGCTTCAAGTCATGTTCACTCTCAGCAAGCAAGCTTGTGTCATCTGCATATCACAGGTTGTTAATGAGTGTTACTCCAATCTTGATGCCACATTCTTTTCCATATAGTCCAGCTTCTCAGGTTATTTGCTCAGCATACAGATTGAATAAGTATGGTGAAAGGATATAATCCTGATCCATGCCCTTCCTGATTTTAAACATGCAGTATTCCCTTGTGCTGTTCAAATGACATCCTGTTGGTCCATGCACAGGTTTCTCATGAGCACAATGAAATGTTCTGGAGTTCCCATTGTTCACAATGTTATCCATAATTTGTTATGATCTACACAGTCGAATACATTTGCATAGTCTATAAAACACAGTTAAACATCTTTCTGATATCCTTTGCTTTCAGCCAAAATCCATCTGACATCAGCAAAGATATTCCTCATTCCACGTCCTCTTCTGAATCCTGCTTGCATATCTGGAAGTTCCCTGTCAATATACCACTGCAACCATTTTTTTAAATTTAAACCTGAAAAATCCCAAACAGAACATTTGATTCAATCATCACAAAATGTAAATAATAAATACATAAATAATCTAGAATTAGTCTTTGATTCATCTCTTTCCATTACTACCACATCCAAATCCATCAGTGAGTGCTCCATTTCCACAATATACTTTTCCAATTCATCCATTTGGGTCAACCTCATGGTTTCCATGAGACCTTTGGGCCAAACCATTATCATCTCTTGCTTGGGTGGTCTCTTTCTCTCTCTCTCCTTCAAAATTTGGGTGAAATTTACAGAGCAAATTCATTTCCTATACAACAGTTTATACACAGTTTGTTTCATGGCATTGATTGCAATCCCCACAATGCAGCAGCTCTCTTCCCACTTCCACCCTACAGTTACCTTTTCCCTGTGTCCTTCTTACCTATGCATTCCTGCCTCTGAGCTATCTCCCTGTGCAAATGCTCTTTCTGATCTCCCATGGTTGATCATTCTGAGTAGTGCACCTACCTGGTGTAAATGTTCACCTTATATACCTGTCTGTTTTTGGCTGGAAGCCACAGAAGTGGGTTCAATTCCAGGACTGTAGGGTGATTAGGAGCCATAGTCTTAGGGATTTCCCCAGTCTCCACCAGACCAGCAATTGCAGCCTTCTTTATGATTTTGAGTTTTGTTCCACATTTTTCTCCCAGTCTGTCCAGAATCTCCTATTTTGGTCCCTTTCTGAGTGGTTGACATTGGTAGCTGGGCACCATTTAGTTCTTCTGGTCTCAGGGTCTTGTAGGCTGAGGTTCTCATGGTCTACTAGTCCCTTGAACTAATTGCTTCCATGTGTCTTTGGTTTGCTTCATTTTTCTTTGCTCTGGATGAGAAGAGACCAATTGTTGCATCTTAAATGGCTGCTTGCAAGCTTTTCAGACCCCAGTTGCTATTCACCAAAGTGGGCTTTTATTGCTGAATTTATTGGCCTCTTTGCTCTAGAAACGGAGCTCTGATGGCATAGTGGATAAGGCACTTGACTGTTACTCAGAAGGTCAGCAATTCAAACCCACCAGCTGCTCCATGGAAGGAAGATGGGGTGATCTACTTCCATAAATATATTTTTTTCTCTCTCTCTCTCTTTTTTTTAAATTGTGATTTGGGTGAAAGTTTACAGAGCAAATTCACTCTCCATACAACAGTTCACACACACGTTGTCTCATGACATTGACAACAATTTACCCCAATGCAACAGCTCCTCTCCCACTTCCTCCCGATAGTACCTCTTCTCTGTGTTCATACCTCCACTCACTCCTGCCCCCTGAACCGTCTCCCTGTGCATTAAAAAGCCCTTCTTTCTCCCATGATTGTTTTCTCCAAGGAGTGTATCTACCTCAGGTACATGTTCAACTAATATGCCTGTCTTTGTTTGGCTGGATGCCACAGGTGTGGGTTCAATTCCAGACTTGAAGGGCAGCTAGGGGGCATAGTCTCAGTGGTTCCATCAGGCTCAATCAGATCAGCAAACATGACTCCCCATTTATTTTTTTCCATTTGATTTTGAGTTTTGTTCCACATTGTTCTCCCTCTCTATCCAGGATCTCCTATATAGATCCCCCTCCGAGTGGTTGACAGTGGTAGCCGGGTACCATCTAGTTCTTTTGGTCTCATAGTCACATATGCTGAGGATCATATGGTGAACCAGTCGCAAGTACTAATTGTTTCCATGAATCATTAGTTTTCTTCATTCTTCTTTGCTCTGGATGAGGAGAGACCCATTATTGCACCTAGATGACTGCTTGCAAGCTTTTAAGATCCCAGTTGCTACTCACCAAAGAAGGAGGTGGAACAATGTTTTGTGTAGTATTATGCCAATTGAGCTTGATTTCCCCTGTGCCTATGGTCCCGGGCCCACAGCTTCAACTACTCCGTCCCTCTGGGTAGCTGGCTGTGACCAAAAAGTGACTATGACCTTGTCCCTTTTCAGCCCTACTATACCCCTGGAAATTCTTACAGATCATATAACTACACTTGTAGAACCATTTTCTGCCAACCCTATACATTGTCTTGGGTACACTCCTGCTGCATAGACATAGCTAATAGTTCAGCCTGTCCACCCATCTATCCACCTGTACAATCATGTTTGCCTTCACTGACCACACAGTACTGTATGTGTAAAAGGGTTCATCTTTGTTGTCTGTACTTCTCTTGTACCTCTCTTCCACTTCCTCAATGCCACCATGTTGATCACTCACACTTGGCACATTGCCCTTCTCTTCACCCAAATCAATACTTATCTCTACCTATCTAACAGTGTTCTCTCCCCTCCCCCCCCACCACTGGTAACCAACAAAGAAAATTTCCTTCCATATATAAACCATTCCTTGACTTTTACAATAATGGACTGATACCATATTTGTCCTTCTGTGATTGACTTATTTCACTCAGCATAATGTCCTCCAAGTTTATCCACATTATGTAGTGTTTTGCAGATTCTACATTATTCTTTAGGGTTGCATAGTATTCCATTGTGTGTATGTACCATAGTTTGGTTATCCATTCCTCAGTTGATGGACACCTAGGTTGTTTCCAACTTTTTGCTATTGTAAATAGTGCTGTGGTGAACATGGGTGTGCATATGTCTCTTCTTGTCATGGCTCTCACTTTTTTAGGGTATATACCTAGTAATGGAATGGCTGGATCAAATGGTATTTCAATTTCCAACTTTTTAAGGAATCGCCATAGTGCTTTCCACAGGGGTTGTACCATTTTACACTCCCACCAGCAGTGTATGAGAGTCCCAATCTCTCTGCATCCTCACCAGCAATTGTTGTTTTCTGTCTTGAACATTGCTACTAGTGCTGGGGCAAGATGGTATCTCATTGTTGTTTTGATTTGCATTTCTCTAATGGCTAATGCTCAGAAGGAAGTTTGGGCAATCTACTTCCATAGTGATACTGCCTCAGAAACCCAAGGAGGGGTCGCTATGAGTCGTGTCCAACTTGACGACACATAACAACAACAACAATGGCTAATGATCATGAACATTTCTTCATATGTTTGTTGGCTGCCTGAATATACTCATTGGTGAAGTGTCTATTCATGTCCTCTGCCCATTTTTTAATTGGATTATTTGTCTTTTTGTTATTGAAGTGTTGAAGTTTTTTATAAATTTGAGAGAGAAGTCCCTTGTCATTGCCAAATATTCTTTCCCAATCTGTAGGTTCTCTTTTGATTCTTTTGGAGAAGTCTTTGGAAGCACATAAAAATTTAATTTTTAGAAGGTCCCATTCATCTTGCTTCTCTTCTGCTGCTTGTGTATTTTGGGTTATGCTTGATAGTCTATTTATGCCATATATTAGGGCCCCTAAGTTTGCCCCTAGATTTTCCTTGAGGAACTCTAGAGTTTTAGGTTTCACATTTAAGTCTTTGATCCATCTAGAGTTAGATTTTGTGTATGGTGTGAGGTACAGATGTTGTTTCATTTTTCTGCAAATGAATATCCATTTTTGCCAGCACCATTTATTAGACATTCTCTTCCCCATTTAATGGACTTTGGCCCTTTGTCAAAGATCAGCTGACCATAGGTCAATGGATCTATTTCTGGGTTCTCAATTCTATTCCATTGGTCTTGTGTCTGTCATTGTATCAATACCAGGCAGTTTTGACTACTGTGGCTGTATAGTAGGTTTTGAGATCTGGCAGTGTGAGACCTCCTACTTTGTTCTTCTTCAGTGGTGCTTTGCTTATGGGAGGTCTCTTTCGTATCTATATAAATGTAGTGATTAGTATTTCCATATCCCTAAAGAATGTTGATGAGATCTGGATTGAGATTGCATTGAATTTATAGATTGCTTTGGATAGAATTGACAGTTTCACAATGTTCAATCTTCTTATCCAAGAGCATGGTATGTTTTTCCATTTATGTAGATCTCTTATGGTTTCTTGAAGTTTTTTTTTGTTTTTTTTTTTAATCGTTTTCTTTGTATAGGTCTTTTGTATCCCTGGTAATATTTATTCCCAGGTATTTTATTTTTTTGGTAGCTATTGTAAATGGTATTGATTTCCTTATTTCCTTTTCAAAAATCTCTTTGCTGTTGTAGAGGAATCCAAGTAATTTTTGGATGTTGATCTTGTATCCTGCCATGATACTAAATCTCTCAATTAGGCCCAGTAGATTTTTGACTGAGTCTCTTGGGTTTTCTAGGTATAGGATCATCAGCAAATAGGGATAGTTTGATTTCTTCCTTACCATTTTGGATGTCTTTGATTTCCCTTTCTTGCCTTATGGCCCTGGCTAAGACTTCCAGTACAATGTTGAATAGAAATAGTGATAGAAGGCATCCTTGTCTGGTTCCTGTTTGGCTTCCAGTTGCCCCAACCATTCTTTGGCTTGTAGCAGAATTACTCTAGTTTCTTCCCTCCATCTTCATATGGCCATCTTCCCTCTGTGTCTCTTTCTATGTGTCTTCTCCTCTTTTATATGGATACTACTCATTTTGAATTAGTACCCACCCTAGTCCAGTGTGACCTCATCTCATGTTACCTTAATTAATTATATCTGCATAATCTTATTTTCTAATAAGTTCACATCTACAGGCACTGAGGTTAAGATTCAATATATCTTTTCTCTGGGACATAAATCAACCCATAACACCTATATTCCAAGTAACCAATCCCCTGGTCAGGAAGAAAACTTTCAGACACAATTGCTACTTGGGAGACATTCATTCATTCATTCATTCAACAAATGTTTATCTTGTACTTATTCTGTACTGTGTACCTAGTGGCAGATAAAGAACATGATCTCAGCCCCATGGAACTTATAGTCAGGGAGACATACCTTGAACAAGTAAATACATAATTATAATCTGTGATAAGTACTAGGAAAGAGAATGGAGGATGTAGTTTAGATAGGGCTTAAGGATTGGTTGGTGAAGAGATGGGGCAGAGCTTTGCACTTAGTCGTCCTCCTTGCTCCCTAACACTATCCAGCTATTCAAAGTGATGGACCAAGTTGCATTGTGATAAGTGTTCTTGCTGCAGTAGGCTCTGTGTTCTTACAGGGAATTTCCCTCCTCTGTGAAGACATGGTCTGTCCTCTAAGATGCTCTGTCATGCAGAGTGATGGTGTCATTGGGGTGCACTTTCTCACACCATTACGATTTTAGCTGTTGAGGCTTTTGTTCCAAAGAGGCAATGAACTAAATATTTAAAAGTTCCTAGAATTAAAATTAATGATCAAATCCAAAGAAGGCTCCTACTTCACTTATAAAAATTAGCATAGTTTCCACTTCATAAAAATGCACACTTCCAGGGTTTATTGATCTTCACTTTCTACTGGCTTGGTTTATAGCAGCTTAACTCAATCTGTGTCCTCAGAGTTTGGATTTTTTAAAAATTCTATTAAAATAATGACTTCTTTGTCTTCTCTTTAAAACTTTCATTTTCCCCATAATATGAAATAATAGGGCAGATTCTAATTTCTGATACAGTCTTGAAATATTTATTATATTTGATTGTGTTCCATTTTGTTTGCTTATACTCTCTTTCCGGAGGAGCTCTGGTAGCATAGTGGCTAAGACACTTGCCTGCTAACCAGACGGCTGGCAGTTCAAACCCACCAGCCACTCCTTGGAAGGAAGGTTGGGCAATCCTACTTCCGTAGTGATACTGCCTCGGAAACCCAAGGAGGGGTCGCTATGAGTCGGGGCCGACTCGACGGCACATAACAACAACAACAACAACAACAATACTCTTTTCCTCTCTGAAAAATACAGTATTTGAACCAGAACATAAAAACCCTAAAATTAAACCCTAAAAAAAGTTAGAACGTGTCATCTCTTTACAAACACATCTTACTGAAATATTCTAGTTATCTCTAGGATAAGATAAAAGAGGCCATTAGAACCCTCTTACCAATTTGATAAGAAAAAAAAAAACAGCTTAAAGATTTGTTAGTCATATTCTCTTCATATAACAATTATATTGATTTAGAAGTCAATATTCAAGCAGTCAATTTTGGATTGGCTTTCATAGAATCAAATCTCTCATATCTTTCCTTCCTGATATGTGATGTTTGTGGCCAACTCATTGCTTCATTGACTTTGAATGGTATTTCTCAAATCTTCCTCTCCATGTTGTCTTTGCAGAAGAGAGAAAGTGTATGTCCTGAGGTCTTAGGGATGACCCTGAATGGCTTACCAAAAGAACAAACTTTTTAGTGAAATTTAATGTTTCAACTTAACATTTTGTCTACATTTGCATTCTACCCTATTATATATTCTTGTTTGTTTTAATATAAAAATGTTTATTTTTCCTAAACCATCAAACCCAATTGATGCTTTGGGATGCTCTATCAAGCACATTTCCATTACAGATGTGTGTCTGAGGATTATGGTGGTAATTTGCCCTGATGAAGAGTTCCTGGATGGTGCAAATGGTGAATGCACTGAACTGCAAACTGAAAGATTGGAGGTTCGAGTCTACCCAAAATTGCCTTGGAAGAAAGACCTGGCAATCTTCTTCTGAAAAATTAGCCATTGAAAACCTAATGGAGCATAGTTCTACTCTAACACACATGGGGTCACCATAAGTTGGAGCTGAGTAGATGGCAACTGGTTAGTCCAAATGAGCAGCACAGAGTCAAGAATCAAAATTTAGCAGAAGAGTATTAAGAGCTCCATGAAGGCAGGCAAGGACTAGAGCCTGTTCTTGTCTTGTAATTCTTGTGCCTAGTAACCTGTTGCTCCAATTGTGATCACAGTTCTAGTCCCACATTTCCTTGCTTGGTTCCTCTGTGTCAATATAAACTAGTGGATGTGAATGGATACCTGGGGAAGGATTGCCACCTAAGGAGGGCCCATCCAGAAAACTTTGGTTTGTTACCAAAAAAAAAAAGAAAGGAATTTTAGGGCATATCTATTTCTAGTATAAGTCATCATACACAACTTTTTCAATTTCCTTGTATATATGCAAATACTATCTCTTTCCTGAGGATTCCTTTATCATCCCAGCTAGAGATAGAATTTTTTTCTCCTTCAAGTCCAGATGGCAAAATCTAATTCTATTTTGCAGCTACCACTGCAATTGAATTGGGCAAGGGTAGACAAGGATGAAAACCATGGAACAAAACATTGTTGGGGAACAGAATATTCAAAAGATCTCAGGGTATAACTCTATAGATTAATTGTAAGGGAAAATATCCCTTCTCAATGGATAGATCTAGATGACACTTAGCCCAGGAATCCATTGGCATCATGATCATTGGACAGGCTGACATCATGGGCCCCCTCCTCTGACATCACAGGAGGGAAAAAGTCAAATATTTAGTGTTCCAGCCCCAATGTTTAACCTGAATCTTACCACGAGGAAACAGAGAAATCTAGACTGTGGAACATTCTGCCAAAAAACGGACCTGGCTTCTTCAAAAATATGTCACAAAAGAAAAAAAAAAGGTCCGACATCTATTCTAGGTCAAAGGAGTTTAAAGAGACATGTGTGATCCTTAGAAAGATCTTGCATAATTGGAACATTTGAATATGGGCTATGCAGTTGACCCTTGAGCAACACGGGTTTGAACTGTGCAGGTCCACTTATACATGAATTTTTTTTTTTTAATGTCTTGGAAAATATTTTGGAGATTTAGGACAATTTAAAAAACTTGCAAACTGTGTAGCCTAGAAATATAATAAAATTAAGAACACATTAAGCATGTCATGAATATATAAAATATATGTAGGTACAAGACTTTTTATCATTTACTACCATAAATATGCACAAATCTATTATGTTGTTGTTGTTGTTGTTAGATGCTTTAGAGTTGGAGTTGGCTCCGACTCATACTGTCCTTATGTACAACAGAATAAAATGCTACCCAGTCCCGTACCAGCCTCATAATCCTTACTGTGCTTGAGCCCATTGTTGCAGCCACTGTGTCAATCTATCTTGTTGAAGGCCTTCCCCTTTCTCACTGACCCTCCACTTTACCAAGTCTGATATCCTTTCCAGGGAATGGTCCCTTCTGACAAAGTGACCAAAGTAGGTGAGATGAAGTCTGACTACTCTTGCTTCCAAGGAGCATTCTGGCTGCACTTCTTCTAGGACAGATTTTTTCATTCTGGTAGTGTATGGGATTTTCAGTATTTTTTGCCAACATAATTCAAAAGCATCAACTTTTCGGTCTTCCTTATTCATTGTCCAGCTTTCATATGCATGTGAGGTGATTGAAAATACCATGGCTTCAGTTAGGTCTACCTTAGTCTTTAAAGAGAAATATTTGCTTTTCAACACTTTAAAAAGGTCTTTTGCAGCAGATTTGCCAAATGTAATACAACATTTGATATCTTGACTGCTGTTTCTATTGGTGTTGATTGTGGAAACAAGTAATATGAAATCTTTGACAACTTCAATCATATCCATTTATGATGATGCTGTTTATTGGTCCACTTGTGAGGATTTTCATTTTCTTTATGTTGAGGTGAATCCACACTGCAGACTATAGTCTATAATCTTCATCAGTAAGTGCTTCAAGTCATGTTCACTTTCAGCAAGCAAGATTATGTCATCTGCATATCGCAGGCTGTTAATGAGTCTTCCTCCAATCCTGATGCCATGTTCATATTCATATAGTCCAGCTTCTTGGATTATTTGCTCAGCACACAGACTGAATAAGTATGGTGAAAGGATACAATCTCGACACACTCCCATCCTGATTTTAAACCATAAAGTATTCTCTGGTTCTATTCGAACAACAACCTCCTGGTCTATGTGCAGGTTCCTCATGAGCACAAATAAGTGTTCTGGAATTCCCATTCTTGTCAGTGTTATCCATAATTTGTTATGATCCACACAATCAAATGCTTTTGCATAGTCAATAAAACACAAGTAAACATCTTTCTGGTATTCTTTGCTTTGAGCCAAGATCCATCTGACATCAGTGATGATATCTCTCTTTTCATATCCTCTTCTGACTCCAGTTTGCATTTCTGGAAGTTCCTTGTCAGTCTACTGCTGCAACCATTTTTTAATTATCTTCAGCAAGATTTTACTTGTGTGTGATAGTACTGATACTGTTAGATAATTTCAACACTCTATGGGATCATCCTTTTTTGGAATGGGTACAAATATGGATCTCTTCCAGTCAATTGGCCAGGTGGTTGTCTTCCAAAGTTCTTCAGTGCAGCATCCATTTGTTGAAACATCTCAATAGGTAGTCTGTCAATTCTGGGAGCCTTGTTTTTTGCCAATTCCTTCGGTGCAATTTCGACTTCTTCCTTCAATACTATCGATTCTTGATCATATGCCACTTCTTGAAATAGATGAATATTGACCAATTCTCTTTGGTACAGTAACTCTGTGTATTCCTTCCATCTTCTTTTGATGTTTCTTGTATCATTCAATATTTTGCCCATGTTGTTGTTGTTGTTAAGTGCCGTCGAGTCGTTTCCAACTTATAGCGACCCCATGTACAGCAGAACGAAACACTGTCCGATCCCGCGCCAGCCCCACAATCCCTG
>NW_006921724.1:6510759-6515546 GCF_000298275.1 Orycteropus afer afer
GTTGATAAGGCACTGGACTGCTAACCAGAAGGCTGGCGGTTCAAACCCACCAGCCACTCCTCGGAAGGAAGATGGGGCAATCTACTTCCATAGTGATAATGCCTCGGAAACCCAAGGAGGGGTCGCTATGAGTCGGGTCTGACTCGACGGCATATAACAACAACAACAACAACTCTTCATTCAGGGGCAAGTTTCAGAGTCTCTTCTGACATCCATTGCTTTTTTCTTCCTTTCCTGTCTTTTTAATGACCTTTTGCTTTCTTCATATATGATGTTCTTGATGTCATCCTATAATTCATCTGCTTTTTGGTCACTGGTGTTCAATGCATCAAATCTATTTTTTAGATGGTCTCCAAATTTAGGTGGGATGTAATCAAAGTCATATTTTGGCTCTTGTGCACTTCTTTTAATTGTCTTCAGCTTCAGCTTGAATTTGTATATGAGCAGTTGATGGTTTGTGCCACAGTCAGTTCCTGGTCTTGTTTTTGGCTGAAGATATTGAGCTTCTCCATTGCCTCTTTCCACAGTTGTAGTCATTCTGATCCCCGTGGTGAAGCCCACATGTATACCCACCATTTATGTTGTTGCAAAAAGATATTTGCAATGAATAAGTCATTGATCTTGCAAAATTCTATCATGCAATGTCTGGCATAATTTCTATCAACAAGGACATATTTTCCAAATACTGGTGATTCCTCTTTGTTTCCAACTTTTGTATTCCAATTACCAGTAATAATCAACACATTTTAATTGCATGTTTGGTTAATTTCAGACTGCAGAAGTCAGTAAAAATCTTCAATTTCCTTGTCTTTGGCTTTGGTGGTTGGTGTGTAAATATGAGTAACAGTAGTAGTATTAACTGGTCTTTCTTATGGGCATATGCATATTATCCTATCACTGATACCATTGTACTTTAGGATAGACCTTGAAATGTTCTTTGTGACAATGAATGCCATGCCATTTCTCTTTGTCATTCCTGGCAAAATAGATCATACAGTTGTCTGAATCAAAATGGCCCAAACCAGTCCATTTCAGCTTACTCATCCCTAGGATATCGATCTTTATACATTCCATTTCATTGATGACAATTTCCAATTTTCCTACATCCCTATGCCATACATTCCATGTTCTGATTATTAATAGATGTTTGCAGTGGTTTCTTCCCATTTTCAGTCATGCCACATAAGCAAATGGAGGTCCTGAAAGCTTTGCTCCATTTGTGTCATTAAGGTTGACTCTAAGTAGACAGCTCTTCTCTGGTCATATTTTGAGCATCTTCCAACCTGAGGGGCTCATCTTCTGGCAGTATATTGAACACTGTTTCAAGCCTATTCATAAATTTTTCCAGTAATATAGCAGACAGTGTTTCACTTTATTCATAAGGTTGTACTGGCCAATTATTTGAGAAGTGAATGGCCCCTTCCTTCTTCTGAGTCTGTCTTAGTCTGGACGCTCCACTGAATCCTGTCTACCACTGGCGAGCCTGCTGATATCTTAAATACTGGTGTCATGGCTTCCAGCCTCATAGCAACATGCAAGCCACCACAGTATAACAAACTGACAGATGAGTGGTGGCAAATCTATTATAAAATATTAAAATTTATAAAAACTTACTCACACAAACACAGACTGTACCTGGTGAAATTTACAGAAAAAAAAAGGAAATAAATGCAAAGATGTATTAAATCATAACTACATAAAACTAACTGTATATAGTACATACTCTGTTATTGTAATAATTTCATAGCCACCTCCTATTGCTATTGTGGTGAGGATAAGTATTGCAAGTATCCACTTAAAATGCCATGTAATGCTAATCATTTCTGCATAAGCAGTTCATCTCTCCAATAAATCACATATCACAGTAAAATGTAATATTTTTATTAAAACATGTTTATTGCAACATCATAAACCTTGAATAACATCATGGGATCCATTTGAAGTGCCACTAGTGATGCTGGAAGTGCTCCCCATAAGCAGAGAAAAGTCATGACATTACAAGAAAAAGTTAAATTGCTTGATATGCACTGCAGCTTGGGGTCTGCACCTGTGTAGTTGCCCACCATTTCAAGATAAATGAATACAGCATAAAGACCATTGTGAAAAAAAGAAAGGGAATTCTTGAAGCCATTGCTGCACCTACACCAGCAGGCACTTTGTATTTTTATTTTTGTTGTTGTTGTTGTTATGTGCCATCCAGAGGGTAATTGTATTTTTATTAAGTACTTTTTTTTTTTTTTTTTTTTGTAAATCTTGTATTGAAAGCACAGCTTTTATGTGGGTGCAGGAGTTCTATAGGAAGGGCATACCTATAGACTCTAATATGATTTGGGAAAAAGCAAAGCCATTATATGACAACTTAAAGCAAAAGGAATGTGAATGATCTAAAATGGGAGAATTTAATGCAAGCAAAGAATGGTTTGATAATTTTAGAAAGAGGTTTGACTTAAAAAAAAATGTGAAGATAACAAAGAAGTAAATTCTGCTGACCAAGAGGCAGCAGACTAATTCCCAGACACTATTAAGAAAATCATTGAGGAGAAAGGATATCTGCTTAAACAGGTTTTTACTCCATCAGCAATGATATCCATCTTCAGCCTCTCCTGAATCTGGCTTGAATTTCTGACAGTTCCTTGTCAACGTACTGCTGCAACAATTTTTAATTTTTTTTCAGAAAATTTTTTCTTGTGTGTGATATTAATGATATGTTTCAATAATTTCTTCATGCTGTTGTATCATCTTCTTCAGAATTAGCACAAATATTGATCTCTTCCAGTCAGTTGGCCAGGTAGCTGTCTGCCAAATTTCTTGGCATCAACAAGTGATCACCTCCAATGCTGCATCTGTTTGTTAAAACATCTCAGTGGGCATTCCATCAATTCCTGGAGTTTTGCTTTCACTGATTTATTCAGTGCAACTTGGACGTCTTCCTTCAATACCATAGGCTCTTAATCATATGCTACCTCATGAAATGACTGAACATTGACCAATTCCTTTTAGTACAGTGACTCTGTGTCTTCCTTCCATGTTCTATTGATGCTTCCTGCATCACTCAATATTTTGCCATTAGAATACTTCAATATTGCAACTTGAGGATTGAATTTTTTCTTCAGTTCTTTCAGCTTGAGAAATGCTGAGCGCGTTCTCCTCTGTTACTTTTCTAACTACAAATCTTTGCCCATTTCATTATTTACTTTGTCTTCTCAATCCACCCTCTAAAATTTTTCTTTCAGTTCTTTTACTTCATCATTTCTTCCTTTTACTTTAGGTACTCTCTGTTCAAAAGCAAGTTTCAGAGTCTGTTCTGACATCAATTTTGGTCTTCTTCTCTTTCTTTCCTGCCTTTCAAATGACTTTTGCTTTCTTCATGTGTGATATTCTTGAAGTCATCCAACAACTCATCTGGTCTTTGGTCACTGGTGTTCAATGTATGAAATAAATTCTTCAGATAGTCTCTAAATTCAATATGGGATACACTGAAGCTCATATTTTGGCTCACATAGACTCGTTTTAATTTTTTTTAGCTTCAACTTAAACTGGCACATGGGCAATTGATGGTTTGATCCACGATCTTCCCCTGGGCTTGTTTTGACTGATGATATTGAGGTTCTCCAATCTGTTTTTTTTTCATACATGCAGTTGATTTGATTCCTCTGTATTGTACTTTGTGCAGTCCACATGCATTGTCACTGTTTATGTTGTTGAAAAAAGATATCTGCAATGAATAAGTTGTTAGTTATGAAAAATTTTATCATATGATCTCTCATGTCATTTCTATCACCAAGGCCACATTTTCGAACTACTGATGTTTCTTCTTTGTTTCTATACACCTTGAGTGCCTTTTTGTTCAATTTCAGACTGCAGAAGATGGTAAAAATCTTCAATTGCTTCATTTTTGGCTTTAGTGGTTGGTGCAAAAATTTAAATAATAGTAGTAGTAACTGGTCTTCTTTGTAGGCATATGGATATTATCTTATTACTGACAGATTGTACTTCAGGATAGATCTTGAAATGTTCTTTTTGATGATGAATATGATGTCATTTCTCTTCCATATGTCATTCCTGGCATAATAGACAATATGATTGCCTGATTCAAAATGGCCAATACTATTACATGTCAGCTCATTAATACCTAAACTCAAAAAAAAAAAAAAAAAAAAAAAACCTCAAACTCACTGCCATTGAAACCCCTCCTTGGATCTCCAAGGCAGTAGTATCTCTATGGAACTAGATTGCCCAGTCTTCCTTCCAAGAATTAATACCTAGGATATCAATTTTTATGTGTTCCATTTCATTTTTGACTATTTCCAATTTTCCTAGATTCATATTTTGTACTTTCCACATTTTGATTATTAATGGGTATTTGTAGCTGTTTCTTATCATTTTGAGTCATGACACATCAGCAAATGAAGGTTCCAAAAGTTTTATTCTATCTATGTCATTAAGGTTGACTCTACTTTGAGGAAGTAGCTCTTTCCCTGTCATATTCTGAGATCCTTTCCACCTGAAGGGCTATCTTCTTGCACTATATCAGGCAATGTTTCCCTACTATTTATCAGGTTTTCAGTGGCCACATTTTTCCCCCCAGACGTGGACCTGGTCACATCCTTCTTCCTAGTCTGTCTTAATATGAAAAGTCCACTGAAACCTACCCACCTTGGGTGGCCTTGCTGGTATTTGAAATACAAGTGGCATAGTTTCCAGAACCACATCAACATGCAAGCCACCTGTGTTGGATTGGGTTCTCTAGAGAAACACAAAAACCAGCAAAGTATATATATATATAT
>NW_006921724.1:6515886-6534645 GCF_000298275.1 Orycteropus afer afer
GAATGCCGTTCTTCCAGTTTGTCCCTGGGATAGTATTACAGGTAGGCCACACCCCTGGGGAAACTCCCCCTAGACTGACTGGCCGCTTAGGACGCAGTCTTGTGATCCATCATGGGAACCACCACTCACAACTGGAGTCCAGCCAAGTTGACACATCTTCAACTATCACACCACCACAGTATGACAAACTGATAGATGAGTAGTGGATATTTAACTTAATATATTAATATAAATAATACATTAACTTAAATAGTATATTAATTTAAATATATTAAGTTATATTTAAATTAACGCAATCAAATCTTTCAGAATTATACAGTAAAACCTATGATAGCTGGAACCTACATAAGGTAGAAACCTGTCAGAGAAGGGAGACTGAAATATTTTCCACTAAAATGAGTAGTACAAAAGTGGTAAGACTGTACCCTGTCAAAGGTGGAAAATTTGGGAGAACCAGAAAATTAAGGCAGTACCATTGAATTCTGGATTGCACAGGTTTCTCTGTATATTCATTTAAGGTTCAAGGGCATGTATGTTCTCATTTTCATTGTTTTTGAGAAGCACTGTTATTCTGTCTAAAGGGGCCCCTAGATTGTGAGATAAGGCTCTAGCCTTTCGCATCAAATCCCAACACAGTGTTTGGGGATTTTATTTTCCTATCTTGGAGTACATGACAATCTATTGCTTTCCTGAATCCATACTGGACAATGACGGAAGCATATAGAAGTGTCCTCATTGAAGGGGCAGGTTAACTGCAGTTAGAAGAAGAGAGGCTGTGATTTTATTCACTGAGACATTCCTTTTACCGCTCATCTTAGTTGCTTTTTGCTTAGTCTTAGTGCTACTGTAACAGAAATACCACAACTGGGCAGCTTTAAATACCAGAAATTTATTTTCTTACAGTTTAAGAGACTAGAAGGAGCTCTGGTGGCATAGTGCCTAAGACATTTAACTGCTAACCAGAAGACTGGTGGTTCAAATCTACCAGCCACTCTTCAGATGGAAGATTGGGCAATCTACTTCTGTACAGATACCACCTTGGAAACCCAAGGAAATGTTGCGGAGTCGGATCCGACTTGACGACAGTGAGGTTTTTTTCATTTTAAGAGTCTAGAAGTTCAAATCCAGGGGACTGGCTCAAGAGGAAGGCTCAATCTCTGTCAGCTCTGGGGGAAGATCCTTGTCCCTTTCAGCTTTTGTAGCCCAGAGTTCCTTTATTCCGTGGGCATCCTCATGTGGTATCTATCTTACCAAACTTTTTTCTTGCCCTATATGTGCTTGCCTTTGTGTCTAATCTTCTCTTTTTATACCTCAGAAGTGATTAGGTTTACAGCACACCCTACATGGATATGACCTTATTAACATAAGAAAGAAAACTATTTCCAAACAGGATCACATTCATAGTTACAGGGTTTAGGATTTCAACACACATTTTTTTGGGACATGATCCATAACATTCCAATCAAGGTAGATCTGTGAGGTCTTTGACTTTAGAGGTACCTCAACTCTAAGGTCCCTCACCCTTGCTTGCTCTCTCTACTCATTCCCTTCCTTACCATACAACCCCAGCCTACTGCACCAACCCTTTGTGACACTCCCCTCTTCCTTTAGGAGAAATAGGTTTTATCCAGTGAGGACCCTTAATTAGTCTAGAAATTCTGGAGATTTCAAGTTATACAAGACACTAATGTAGACTTAACTCTGCTAATGCTCCAAGTGAAAGGAGCAGACTCTGTTTCCAGGAAAAATGTGAAAATAGATGCCCCATCTCTGATTCAGCCCTTTTTCAGCCAGATGGCAGCTGACCACCTTCCCAGTCTATCTACAGGATAGGCAAATCTGGACAAGCTGAGTGCTATTCTTTCTGGAAACAGTGTAGTCAGTCCAACACAATGAAAGTGATATTGTTCCTATTATGTGACCTAGACATGCCCTTGCAAAACAGTACACCTGCCACCACTATGGCCAGGAACTCCTGGCTTTCCCTTAGAACTGATTTCATTGTTGGCACCTCCTTACTCACTATGAATGGATATCTCTTTGCCATGCAGGGAGAAGGACACTACTCTAATAAATTCTTTTTTGTATTCAAATCCTTCTGATGCATTGAGAAATGACTATGGTTTCCATTTTCTTAAACTTTTAAGGTATTGTTGTTGGGTGCCACTGAGTCAATTCTCACTCATAATGACCCTAGTGACAGAGTTAAATTGCTCCATAGAGTTTTCTTGGCTGCAATCTTTATGGAAGTAGATTGCCAGGTCTTTCTCCTGCTGAGCTGTTGAGTGGATTCCAACCACGAATATTTCTGTTAGTGGCTGCACACTTAACCATTGCACCACCAGGGCTCCTATATAAGGTGGTAGAGGACATAATAAAGTAAGATAATAGTCCATCACTAAATCCTGATGTTGTTAGTTGCCATAGTGTCAATTTCAACTCATAGTGACTCTAAGTACAACAGAACGAAACATTTCTTGGCACTGTGTCATCCTAACAAATTAAGGCCTTCTTCTTTTTCACTGATCCTCTACTCTATGAAGTATGTCCTTCTCCAGGAACTGGTTCCCCAGCTAACATGTTAAAAGTACATGAGATGAAGTCTCATTATTCTCCTTTCTAAGGAACATTCTGTCTGTACTTCTTCCAAGACAGATCTGTTGGTTCTTCTGGCAGTACATGGTATATTCAATATTCTTTGTGAAAACCATAAGAGGTAGTCATTTGAACAAAACAAGAGGATACTGCATGGTTTGAAATCAGGAAATGTGTGTGTCAGTGTTGTACCTTTTCACCATACTTATTCAATCTCTACTGAGCAAATAATCCAAGAAGCTGGGCTTCATGAATGCATCAATTCCTCTTCAATTTTCCTTATTTATTGTCTGACTACCACATGCATCAGTTTGAAAATACCATGGCTTGGGTCAGATGCACCTTAGTAGTCAAAGTGACATCTTTGATTTTTAACATTTTAATGAGGTCCCTTGCAGCAAATTTGCAATAATTTTCTTTATTTCCTGAGTACTGCTTCCATGGGTGTTGATTTTGGATCCAAGTGAAATGAAATTCTTGACAACTTCAATATTTTCTCCATTTATCATGATGTTGCTTATTGGTCTAGTTTTGAGGATTTTTGTTTTCTTTATATTAATAAGTACTCCATATGGAAGGCTGTAGTCTTTGATCTTCATCAGTAAATGCTTCAAATCATATTCACTTTCAGCAGGCATGCTTATGTCATCTGCATATCACAGTTTTTTTTTTTTTTTTAATTTTATTGTGATTTGGGTGAACGTTTACAGGGCAAATTCATCTGCCACCCAGCAGTTCACATACACTTTGTCTCATGGAATTGATTGTGATCTCCCACAATGTAAGAAGAGCTCTTCTCTTCCCTGTGTCCTTACTTCCCATGTACTCCTGCCTGCTGAGCTATCTCCCTGATATCACAGGGTTTTAATGAGTCTTCCTCCACTCCTGATGCTGGTTCTCAGATTATTTGCTCAGTAGAGATTGAATAAGTATGGTGAAAAGATACAACCCTGACACACACATTTCCTGATTTCAAACCATGCAGTATCCTCTTGTTTTGTTCAAATGACTACCTCTTGGTCTATGTAAAGGTCCCCCCACCAAAAACCAAACCCACTGCCATTGAATCAATTCTGACTAACAGTGACCTTATAGGACAGAGTAGAATTGCCCCATAAGGTTAACAAGGGTGTAAATCTTTATGAAAGCAGATTGACTCATATTTTTTCCTGCTGAGCAACAGTTCTAACTACTGAACTTTTGGTTACCAGTTGTATGATTTAACCAGTATGACACCAAAACTCCTATTGTAATGTTTCCACATAAGCACAATTAAGTGTCCTGGAATTCCCATTCTATGACATGTTTCCCATAATTTGGTATGATCCACACAGTTGAATGAATACCTTTGCATAGTCAACAAAACACTGGTGAACAACTTTCTGATATTCTCTGCTTTCAGCCAAGATCCATCTAACGTTAGCAATGATATTCCTTGTCCCACATCTTCTTCTGAATCAGGTTAGAATTTCTGGCAGTTTCCTGCTGCAACTGTTTTTGAATGATATTCAGAAAAAGTTTACTTGGATGATGTTAGCAATATTGTTTTGTAATTTCTGCATTCTGTTGGATCTTTTTTTTAGAAAACCGTGGATCTCTTCCAGTTGGTTGGCCAGGTAACTGTCCTCCAAATTTCTTGGTATAGAAGAGTAAAGGATTTGCATCCTTTTGTTGAAACATCTCAATTGATATTCTGTCAGTTCTTTGAGCCTTGTTTTTCACCAATGTCTTGGTGCAGCTTGGACTTCTTCCTTCATTATCATCTCTTCTGAAATGATTGGACATTGACGAATTCTTTTTGCTACAGTGATTTTGTGCATTCCTTCCATCTTCTTTTGATGCTGCCTGCATTGTTCAATATTTTGCCAATTTATTGGCCATCGAGTTGGCTCTGACTCATAGCAACCCCATGTACAACAGAATGAAACACTGTCTGGTCCTGCACTAGTCTCACAATCCTTGCCATGCCCGAGCACATGATTGCATCTACTATGCCAATCCATCTCATCGAGGACCTTTTCCTTTTTCCCTGACCTTCCACTTTACCAAGTATGATATCCACCTCCAGGGAATGGTCCCTTCTGACAACATGACCAAAGTACATGAGACAAAGTCTGGCCATTCTTGGTTCCAAGGAACATTCTGGCTGCACGTCTTCCAGGACAGATTTGTTAATTCTTCTGGCAGCCCATGGTATCTTCAGTAGTCTTCACCAACACTACAACTCAAAAGCATCAACTCTTCTTTGGTTTTCCTTATTCATTGTACAGTTTTCACATGCATATGAGGTGATTGAAAATAGCAGCTAGGTAGGCTAAGCATATCTTAGTCTTCAAAGAGACGTCTTTGCTCCTCCGCACTTTAAAAAGGTCTTATGCAGTAGATTTGCCCAGTGCAATATGACATCTGATTTCTTGACTGCTGCTTCATTGGTGTTGATTGTGGAAATAAGTACTATGAAATCTTTGATGACTTCAATCTTTTCTCCATTATCATGATGCTGATTATTGGTCCAATTGTGAGGATTTTTGTGTTCTTTATGTTGAGGTGTAACCATACTGGAGACTAGTTTTTAGTCTTCATCAGTAAGTGCTTCAAGTCATCTTCACTTTCAGCAAGTAATGTGTCACCTGCATGTCACAGGTTGTTAATGAGTCTTCCTCCAATCCTGACATTGTGTTCTTCTTCATAGAGTCTAACTTCTCATATTATTTGCTCGGCATACAAATACAATAGTATTTTGCCATAGATTTCTTCAATATTGCAACTCAAGGCTTGAAATTTTACTTCAGTTCTTTCAGCTTGAGAAATGTGGAGCAAGCTCTTCTTTTTCAATTTTATGACTCCAGGTTTTTGCATAATTCATCATAATACTTTTTCTCTCAAGTCACCCTTTAAGATCTGTTCTGCTCTTTTGCTTCATCATTTTTTCCATTAGCTTTAGCTAATCTACATTTTAAAACAATATTTGGAGTCTCTTCTGACATACATTTTGGCCTTTTTTTCTGTCTTTTAAATGACCTTTTCCTTTCTTCATATATGATGTCTTTGATGTCATCCCACAACTTGTCTGACCTTCATTCATTAGTGTTCAATGCATCAAATCTATTTTTGAGATGCTTTCTAAATTCAGATGCCATATACTCAAGGTCATAGTTTAGCTCTTCCGGACTTGTTTTAATCTTTTTCAAGTTCAGCTTGCACTTGCATATGAGCAACTGATGGTCTTCTGACATCAGCCTCTGGCCTTATTCTGACAGATGATATTGTGTCATCTCTTTCCACAGATGTAGCTGATTTAATCCTTGTGTATTCCATCTAGCAAGGTCTATGTGTATAATCACAATTTATATTGTTCACAAAAAGGTATTTTCAATGAATAAGTTTTTGATCTTGCAAAATTGTACCATCCAGTCTTTGATGTTGTTTCTATCACCAAGGTCATGTTTTCTGACTTCTTTTTTGTTTCCAACTTTAGCATTCCAGTTACCAGTAATTATCAATGCTTCTTGATTGCATGTTTGATCAATTTCAGACTGCAGAATTTGGTGAAAATTTCCAATTTTTTCATCTTTGGCTTTAGTGGCTGGTGTGTAAACTTGAATAATAATCGCATTTACTGTTCTTCCTTATAGACATTTGGATGTTATACTATCACTGACAACATTGTACTCCGGGACAGATCTTGAAATGTTCTTTTTTTTTTTAACTATTGGGCTGAGAGCCCGTCCCTGGTGGTGAGTTTTATTCTAGGTGCCGAATGTATGGACTGAATTGTGTCCCCCCAAAATATGTGTTGTAAATCCTAATCTCTATGCTTGCTGTTACAGTCCCATTTGGGAAGGGGTTTTATTGGTTATGTGAATGAGGCGGGATTAGCGTATGGTATGTCTTTAGTTAATCTCTTCAGAAGGGTAAAATAAGAAGTAGATACAGGGGAATATTGATATGAAGCCACATGAATATCTCCCAGGAACAGAAGCTCAAAGAGGCAATGACCTTCTTCCAGAGATGAGACAGAGAGAAAGACTTCTCCTGGAGCTGGCACCCTGAATTTGGACTTCCAGGCTTTTAAACTGTGAGAAAATAAATTTCTGTTTGTTAAAGCCACCCACTTGTGGTATTTCTGTTATAGCAGCACTAGCTAACTAAGGATTCAGTGATAAGATAGGAATGGCCATGTCAAAAACTGGGTGAATGGGCAATGAGGAGAAATTAATGGATGCTAAGGCAGCCCCTGAAGAAGGATCTCATGCTTGGTAAAGTAGAGTGTCAACAAAAAAGGGAAAGGGCCTAACCTAGATGGATTGACACAGTGGCTATGTTGATGGGTTCAAGTATAGCAAATACTGTGAGGACACTGCAGGATGAGGCAGTGTTTTGTTCTGTTGGATATGGAGTTGCTATGAGCCAGAACTGACTTAATGGCACCCTACAACAGCATAATAAAGCAGCACACTGTGTATATCTCAAATTGGCCTTGTGACCCAACCTTACATGGAGGTCACTCCAAAACAAAACAAAACAAAAAACAAAACTCACTGCCACGGAGTTGATTCTGACTCATAGCGACCCCCCCATGGGTTTTCCAAGATTTTCAATCTTTACAGAATCTTTACAGAAGCTGCCTGCCTCATCTTTCTCTGATGAACAGCTGGTGGGTTTGAACCACTGACCTTTTGATTAGAAGCCAAATGCCTTAAGCACTACAAAACCAGAGCTCCTAGAGCATAGATCCTGACCTCACTGCTTACTCTCCCATCTCCTACTTCACCTGGGCTACACTCAGCCATTAGCAGAATACTCACAAGCCCATTGACAAAACCCATAATGATCAGTCTCTGAGGGCACAAAACTTGGATAAGAAGGGTGAGAGTGAACAAGAGGGTCAAAATATGGAAAATATCAAGAACAACCCCTTAATTCATGTCCTTCTCTAGCTGCAGCCTCATTTCTTTTCTCATTTGCAAAACAAATTATTTGAAAGACTTGTCTGTGGTTGCTCTCTCCATGCTCCCCTCCCAATCTTCATTCAACCTTTTATAATCAAGACCCCTACCACACAGACATACAAAACAGTTCTCATGACAAGTTGCCCAAGCCAAAAATATAGAAGACGTCCTTGATTCTTTCCCTAAATCTAATCCTTTTGTTATCTCCATGGTTGATCTTTCCCCTTGGCTTTCCATAGCTCTTTTATAAATGAGGCTTGCCACGTTGTTGTTGTTGGTTGCCATTGATTTGGCCCCAGACTCATGGTGATCTGATGCAAATTGGAAGTAAATGCTGTGCAGTCCTGCATCATTCCAATGATTAGTTGTGGATCAGACTTTTTTGAAAACAGGGTTTTCATTAGCTGATTTTTGGAAGTAAATCACCAAGCCTTTCTTCCTAGTCCATCTTAGTCTGGAAGCTTCACTGAAACCTGTTCAGCAGCAGAGCAACATACAAGCCTCCAATAACAAATAGGTATGGCTGCACATAAGGTGCATTGGCCAGGAACTGAATGTAGATCTCCCACATGGAAGATGAAAATTCTAACATTGAACTACCATTGTCCATATCTTATCATATCTCTCCCCAGTTGGCCACAAGTGTCCAGGCATGAAGACCTTTTGTCTGTTGCTTGGAAGTGCCAGGTCCATCTCCATCTGAGGGATGACACTACACTTGTGATTCTATCTGTCTGGAAGACTCTTTTCCCACCTCATCATTCAGATCCCAGTCCAAATGTCACTTGTTTCTTCTCTGACCATCCTGATGAACCTGTCTAAAACGGCCCACTCCATCTTTCACTCTCTACTCATCACCCATGTTATTATATTCATCAAATTCAATGCTAACCAATGTTGCCTTGTCATGGTAGTTGTTTTTTTCCTCCTTTCTCATAACTAGAACCTAAGTTCCATGAAAGCAGGGCCTCATCTAAGGATCTGTAGCCATGTCTGCACATTGCAGGTACTCACTGAATATTCACCACATTTTTGAATGTATGACTGCCAATTCTGGCCTCCTTTTGGGGAACACAATTGAATCAACACAATTGAATATGGGTAAAAAAGCTAGTGGACTCCTAACTGATAGGCCTTGTGGAGCCACTTTTGGGCATGGACTTTTTTTGAGAGCTGGAGGTCACTCATAAACTTTGATATCTGTGCAGCATTTGCTGTGTCCACCACCCTTTTCTTCTTACTACTCTTTTTTCTCTTGTTTTTCAAGACATTACTATTTCTCCTCTTGGATCCTCATGTCTATTCTCTTTCCTTTGTTTATTCAGCTTTCTCTTTCTCTTCCCCAGGTTAACTGAGTAAAGAAGAGTGGGGTTCAGAGAAGCCACACAGCTTTCCAAAGTCACACAGCTCATGCACAGAGTAGTCTTGAAAGCCCAAAGAGCCCTGCAAGCCTGACTGTCTTTATAACCCACTTTCTTCCTGAGTAAGGCATGAGGTAAACAGATCTTTGGCAAACAGCATAAGAAGTTCTATAACCCAATTGAGAAGCTTCTGGAATGGTGATGATTCAGTGGAGACAGGAGTGCTTCTGCAAGGAAGCTTCTAAACAGGCTTCACTGAGGAGGCAGTGGTGACAGTGATGGGGAAGAAGGAGGGGACTCTTGATTCAGCTTTCAGGACTGCTGCATCAGGCAAAGGGTAGGCTGCAGTAGGGGTAGCAACAGGGAGGGTCCAGGCTTAGGGAACCAACTGTGTTGAGGCACTGATCTTTTTGGACTGCATCTTCCCCTTAGCAATAAATTTAGCCAATTGCACAGCTAGAGGGAACAGTCCCCATAAAACCTCCCTCCTTTCTGACTCCAAATGCAAGTTTGAGGGATTTCCAAAACCACCCTTGGCTTTGATAACTTCATGGAAGTATTCACAGACTCACTAAAAGCTGTTATATTCATAGTTACAGCTTTTTGCAGGGGAAATATACAAATTGAAATAAGTCAAGAGAAGATACACATAGGGCAGAATCCTGGATAGGTCCAAATGTGGAGCTTCTGGTCATCCTATCCCATGGAGTCCTGAACAGTGTTACTTCCTTCCAGCCATGATGTGTGACAACACACACAGAGTATTGCCAACCATGGAAGCTCACTCACTGGAGCCTTTGGTGTCCAGACATTTCATTGAGGTTTGATCATATGCTGCCCATGTGGCTGATTTTTGGTCTCCAATTCTTTTCAGAGGTTGGTCTAAGACATATATTTTCCAATTTCTCTTGAGATCAAAACTGATACAACATAACCCAAACTCCCATTATAAATCATATTGCACACTCTCTGATGGCCAAAGCTCCTAAGCAAAACCAAGACATGCAGATCAGAAAGACGTTCTAGGGGTCTAAAGATCTCCTCCACCATCCATCTGTCAGTTTGTTATAATATGGTGGCTTGTGTTGTTGTAATTCTGGAAGTTATGTCATCAGTATTTCAAATACCAGCAATGTCACCACGGAGGGTGAGTTTCAGTGGAGCTTTCAGAATAAGAGAGTTTAGGAAGAAAAGCCTGGAGATCTACTTCAGAAAATTAGCCAATGAGGACTTTATGACTCATCGCAGAAGGTTATCTGATATAGTGCTGGAAGATGAGCTCCTTAGGTTGGAAGGCATTATACAGTACCCACAGCAAGGGATTAAAAAATGTTAGTGATCTTGAAGATGGCACAAGATTGGGCAATGTTTTGTGCTGTTTTATATTGGAACTGACTTGATAGCAACTAACTACAACAGAGATCACTTGCCACTAGACAGGAGCAAAAGTCAGACTTCTCTTGGTGTAAGATTAATTCTTAATTACACATGCACATTTGAGGAATGAGTATATTTTGACAATAGTGGATTGTTACTGTATTTTACTTCAGCTTTGCCAAGCTTCCTCTTCAATTTTGTGGCCTGTAGGGCTTTGGCCCTGAGCCATTTTCAGTTCTGTGACTTCAAAATAAGCTTGCGGTCCAGTGGAGGACCTACCAGAACGATGTATTTTGTGGGGTCTTTCAGAATGAAAAAAAAAAAAAAAATTATTTTGCTCTGTTTGACCCAGTTTTTAGTTTATTCGCTGGTTGATGGCTTCACAGCATGTTGCCCACGTGGCAGAGCTGTCTTGAAGCAATATTTAATGCAAGGAGCTTAAAGCCTTGATCCATCTCCTACTTTCCTTTCTAAGTGGCTGAATAATTTAAGTAAGAGTTACCAGTTCAATTTTGTCCCAAGAAACAAAATAACCAGTTTGGAAAAAAGTGGGAGAATATCTCAGAAGGACATTTCAGGGGAGAAATCACAGGTATGAACAATTCAACAAGAACAGTAGAAAAGTATTATCCTCCATTGAGATACTTTGTAAGTGTGATAACTGTAAGGTCATGAGAGAACACTTTTTTTCCATCTTGAGAAAATTTTTATTTAAACTCTAGAGATATTTTGTGTATGCAGAAAAGTCATCTTTATTTAGAGATGAGCAGTAAAAGCCATTCCTACTTCTATTTAGAAAACCAGCTCTGGGGATGAGGGTTGGGGATCAATGGCAGAAAAAAAAACTTAAAAAGAGGCCTATCCGAGGAGATCCTGGATAGAGTGGGACAACAATGTGGAACAAAACTCAAAATCATAAAAAATAAAGGGACCAGATTTGCTGATCTGATTGACCCTGGTGAAACCCCTGAGACTGGCCACTAGCTGCATTTCAGTTTGGAATTGAACCCACTCCTGTGACTTCCAACCAAACAAAGGACAGGCAAGTGAGTTAAACATTTACCTCAAGTAGACACACTCCATGGAGAGATCAATCATGGGAGAATAGAAGGGCTGTGTATGCACAGGGAGACAGCTTGGGAAGCAGGAGTACATGGGAGGGAAGGACACAGGGAGGAGGTGGCTATGAGGAAGAAGTGGGAGATTACAGTCAATGTCATGGGACAAAGTGTATATGAACTGTTGTAGGGAAGATGAATTTGCTCTGCAAACTTTCACACAAATCACAGTAAAATTAAAAAAAAAAAAAAAAGAGGCCTATCCATAAAAGGACTCTTGTGACAGGCCTAAGCTTCAATAGGTGACCATCCTGCAAACACTTACCCTTCCTGTCTGAATGTCATAGATTGAATTGTGGCCCCCCAAAAGATATGTTGAAGTCCTCATCTCAGATACTGTGTCTGTGACTTTGGAAATAGGGTCTTTGAAGAGATTATCAGTTAACATGAGGTCATACTGGACTAAGATGCATCCTAATACTACATGAGCAGTGTCCTTATTAGAAGAGGAGAAGAGACAGAGAGGCAGACAGAGGGAAATCAAACATGAGAAGCTGGAGGCAGAAGTTGGAGTGATGCATCCACAAACCAAAGAATGCTATCACTGACCATCAGCAGAAGGTAGGAGAGAGCCATGTTTCATATCTCCCTCAGAGCCCTCAGATGAAATCAACACAGCTGATCTCAGACTCCTCTCCTCCCAAACTGTGAGATAATACATTTTTGTTCTTATAAGCCATACCGTTTGTGGTACTTTTTAAATGGCAGCCCTAGGAAACTAATACATTGGGTAAGATGTCATTTCTTTTAAAGTTGTTTATTATGTGGCCCTTAAATTTGGAGTTCTGGGAAAACTTGTGGCCCAGTGTCTCGATCCCAGAAGAGAAGAGTGAAGGAAGAGGTATACTTTTATCTTCACCCCTTTCTAAGCTTCAAGAAATAATTATTGAGACCTCCTTTAAACATATTAATTCCCTTGTCTGGATAGAGATTGAAGTTTGTAAAGTGATAATTAATGTCTTTTTTACCTCTTAATTAAAAGTTAACTGCCACTGGAAAGTGCCAAGAAATATTTTTGTACTGTACTCAGGCAGTTAATGTTCTCATGTGCTTTATTGGTCCGCTGGCACTGGGAGCCTCCAACCAGTTGGAAGGCCAGAGGACAGCATGTATATGCAAGTGACAGATTAGAGATTTGGGAAGCTTGAAATAAAAGCTCCTGCTTTTACACAAAATTTAAGGTGATACCAAAACAATAAAAATCAAAACTGCCTCAAAACCAACAACATCCTCAGCTTCCAAACCCTATGCACCATTACCTGCTTGCTGGGGAGGAAGGCTTAGTTTTGTCTTATAGGGATGACTGATGAGTCATAGCACATAATAGCCTTCTCCAGTATCTCCCATCGATAGAAAGGCAGCTTGGACACTATGCTCTGAGATACCATCAGAGCTGTATTTTCTTTTTGCCCTTCCTGATATCACTCAGCCAACATTATTTTTGTAGTCACAGATGGTGTTTAACTAAAATTCTCCAAAGACTATTTTCTTCCCACCATTGTGTATTCCTTAGTTATGATGTGTGTTATACTTAGTCCAAGGTTGAAGGTGAAACACAGGGGGATTTTTTTTTCAAATACATTTTATTGAAATATAATTTATGTACAGTGCAATACACAAAGATGGTATTTTTTAAAATAGTATCTTGCACATTCCAAGTTTTATTTGCTTAAGGTTCATACTTATCATTTATTGAGATTTTACTACATGCCAGACATTGTACTAAGACCATATGAAATTGCAGATATTCCAGTGTTTTGACCTGCAAAACCAGAAATTTCATATGGTCCAATCTAATATGTGATTTCACATAATTCTTGCAATAACTCCAGGGGGCAGGTATTATTTTATTCATTTTATGGATAGTGAAAAACTGTGATTAGGGAGATTAAGACACATGGATAGTAGGCTGTCAGAGCCAGTCTGTGTTACACCAAAGCCAATATTATAAGTACTGTGCATTTTACATCTTGCCCCTGTGTTTCAGGACCCCCATCTGTTTATTTCAAAAGGAGAGAGCTTGAGTGAAAATTCAGATTTTCTGCACGAAACAGTACTTCACTCCAAGGAGGCACTTAAAATGAAGTGTGTAGTTTAGTTGTCAGGCATCCCTGGGTGGTGCAAATGATGATGCACTTGACTGCTAGTTGAAAGGTTGGTGGTTCAAACCCGCCCAGAAATGCCTAAGAAGATAAGGCTGCTTTTGGAAATCTGCTTCCAAAAGATCATTGCCTTGAAAACCCTGTAGAGCAGTTCTATTCTGCACACATGGGGTCACCATGAGGCAGAATCAACTCGACAGTGATAAACAACAATAACAGTTTAATTTTCACAATAACTAAGGAGCAATTCTGGCATTTATGATGCTAAGCATCCTTCAAGATGTGAGACTGTCCAGATCAATCAAGCCAATTGCTTCCTCTTTAGAAACAAGGGTTCAAATAAACTCCAAGTTTCTTCTGACAGTAGAGATTGGTCATTCTGAACCTTCAATGAGCTCCCAGCAAAGGCAGGAATTTTCTTCAGTGGATAGTTGTGTTGGTAGGTTGTCCTCATTGAGGACATATGGGGCCTACCAGGCTCAGGATTGGTTCTTGGTGCTATGATTCTGATGTGTGACCATATCTTCCAGGCAAAGTTGACCCAGTGAGGGGCAGAGAGCATGGGGAATAGAAAGAGGGATGTGGAATGATAGGTTGGAGTGGGGGACATCTAAGCAATCTGGCCTAATATCTGGGAAATTTGACCACATGCACAAATATGGAGACCTCAAGGGGCAGGAACCTCAGCAAGTGAACTTGAGGATTGTGAACGATCATCTTCTATCCACTTTGTGGTCTGAGTAAATGAAGCTAGTTAGCAAAGAAAGAGGATGAAAGGCTGTGGGTAATTCTTCCTGCTTCCCCATGATACTCTCTCTATTCTTCCTTGTTGGTCCCCTGCTTTCTATCTTTGAGGTCTGTGAAGTAGCCCTGTTCCCCTATAATAAGCATTTGTCTTTGACTTAATCCAGCTGAAAATGGTTGCTGGTATTTGAAATCAAGACAAACCTAAACAACAGAATTCAGTCTGCTGTACCTTGCTCACACATGATACCCAAGCAAACCCATTGCCGTCAAGTCAATTCTGACTCATAACAACCTTAGAGGACAGAGTAGAACTGCCTTTTAGGGTTTCCAATGCTGTAAATCTTTACAAAAGCATACTGCCTCATCTTTCTCCCATGGAGCAGCTGGTGAGTTCGAACCATTGACCTTTCAGTTAGTGGTCAAATGCATTAGCCACTCCACCACCAGAGCTCCTTAAGCTTTGCTTCAGACTGCCCTTTTAGAAAATGAAGTTAAACATAATGCAATGGGATTAATTTGATTCTGCAGGAGATTAATATTTTTAGAGTAGGAGAATTTAGTTTTCATTGTTTGAGGCAAGTTTTCTAAAGTTAAGAAGCAAATTATTTGTGAAACAAAGCTGTTATTAAATAATTTCAGAAGGAAAATTTCATGATTTCTCAACTTCTAAAATTTTCTTCTTTGATTTTGTCATCTGACTTGAAATTTAACCAATTTTGCCTATTTATTGTGAAGCAAATTTTCATAAAATTGAAATGCATTATTATAACTGAGCTACATTATGAAGTAAGAACGTGGGTGCTTTCTACATTAAATAAACCATTTCCTATGAATCTTTTCATCTCTTGTTTTTTCATAGGCAAGAGAAACAGCTATTTTTCTTCTACTGGGATAGTTACTGCTTGAACATTCCAATTTAATTATCTTCAAGGTTTTATCTTCATAAAAGTTACTGAACTACTTGGAAATAATAGCTTCAGCATTGACTAACAGAATTATATGTGAAATAAATTCCATCTTTAGATGCTGAAAGAGATGATGACAGCAGACATCTATGACTCTATTCTTTGATTTTTATAATTATAAGTATTAAATCCCATCATTATGAAAAATAATTCACTTAATTTATTTTAAAAAACTAATTATGCATCTTATACAGTGGGATCAGATTCTCAGATCATCAAACACTTAGGGAAATACTTTGAGAATTTCTAGAAACTTTTCTGCCAAAGTTGACTTTCAAGGTTAATCATCAACTTTCTACATAACTATTTAAGTGTTTTGGAATTGTAGTTCAGCTTTTGTAGAAACCCAAGCTGTGACCCAGACCTTGGTCTGTACTATTCATGCCTGAATCCACTTCATTCATTTATTGTTTCCTTACACCTCTTGGGAGCTCTGGTAGCATAGTGGCTAAGACACTTGCCTGCTAACCAGACAGCTGGCAGTTCAAACCCACCAGCCACTCCTCGGAAGGAAGGTTGGGCAATCCTACTTCCGTAGTGATACTGCCTCGGAAACCCAAGGAGGGGTCGCTATGAGTCGGGGCCGACTCGAAGGCACTTAACAACAACAACAACAACACCTCTTGGGGTAGAGGGAAGGGCCTATTGAGTTGAGGTGCATTTCTCATGGCCCAGAGCCTCGTTGTGGGAGGCATGTTAGGTTTTTGCCAGTGTTTAATCTGAGGGGATCTCTGTGGATGAGCTCAAAATTTCTGGCTCAGGGTACTGGCTTCCAATGCAGGCAACAATGGATCCTGCTCTAACTCTGAGCCAATCTGTCTCCTGGCTCCTAATGCAGCCCACTTTGTGTCCAAACTCAGCAGGTATCCTTTGATCAGATATACCAAATTCTGACCATCTATCCTTGTGTAGGCTCTCACCAAGGCAGTTCATGGACAAGACAGTGCAGTTTGTAGAAAAGCTCATGGGAAATAAGATATGGTTCATGGGGAACATGGTGTCATTTATAGAGGAGACTGTAGAGTTTCATGAACTTCTGACCATCACACCTCTAACCATCAGAGCTCCATGGGACCAGAAAAGGGACAGATTCACACTATCTGCTTCATCCAGGTGCTCTGCCTTTTTGATCCCTTCTCATTGCAGAGGGTTTCACTTGTCTTGCACACTCAAATGAAAGCCTTTAAATTAATAAAATGAACAAATCTTAGTCACTATTTAGAGGGAAGCAGGGACTAATGAAACCAGCCAAAACTGCCTTGTTATTCCTACCTCTGAGTCTAGATTGACAGAGAGATTTCTTTTTCTCTGGTCTTGATCCTGTACTAGGGTTTCCTGACTTCTTGGAATGAGTGACACCAGTGCCATCCTGGCATCATACAATACATGCCATGCATTCAACAGGTGACACAAAATGACCAGCATCAGAGGATTTATCCCTGGCAAATGTACCTTGGGTCAGCCAATGCTGGTGACCCTGTCTTCTGTCTGAATTAACCCTTTAGATAAGTTCAGTTTTCTGTGGAGGAATTCTCCATTTTTAATTGCACAATCCAAAGTCTCCTAAAATGCAATCATTTCTCCTCAGACTGAGGTCTAGAATTGTCTCATTTCTCCACTTTTTGTTACACACTAGTCCTCTAACTCCTAAGGTGCTAACCTAGCTGCATCTGCCTGACTTCTTTCATTTGAAGCTGATTATGTTACTCATAATCTCTAACCTTTTCTATGCCTCAGCTCTGTGTCTCTTTTGATCCCCTGCACATGGCAATTATTCAGGAAACTCAGTGGGAAACTTCCCCACACCTCTGGCTCTTCCTTTCCTATATCTTGATGCTGCCCTCTTACCAATCGTCACTGGTCCTGGGTCCTCCAATGCCACATTTTATGTATGATGTATGCCACTGGCATGCCACTTGCCCGCTAACAAGCCCCCTCTTTCTCTGTCAGTACTGGGTCCTTCTTTTTTGCTAAAGTTAAAGCTCCTTCCTGGAGCTATTTATCTTCTTCCTTTATTTCTACCCACCCTAATCTAGGACTCCTGCTTTTGGCTTATTCTTTGAGAAAGTCAAGCTTTTGATAATGTTTCAAGTGTTTTTCTGTGGCCTTAGAGGTCAGGAAATGCACAACACCCTGAAGAACTCCATGTCTCCATGGATTTATTAAAGGCCTTACTGTTATTGTTAAGGGATAATGAGGGAGTGGGCAGTGAGGTTGTCAACACTTGAATGTTTGGGGTAGGAATGTTGCTATAGATGACACTTTGGCCCTTAGAATATTCAGGCCAAATTAAGGCCACTGAATAGAGTGTTCTCTCCCTAAATATTTTTTACCTAGGTTAGAAAACCAAACTAGTTGCCATCAAGTCAGTTCCAGCTCAGGGCAACCCCATGTGTGTCAGACCTCATTGTACTCCACAGGGTTTACAATGGCTTATTTTTTGGAAGTAGATCACTGATCTTTCTTTTGAGGCACTCTTGGATAGACTCAAACTGCCAGCCTTTTGGTTAGCAGCTGAGTGTGTTAACATTTGCACTATCCAGGGGTCCCTTGACTTAGGTATCTGGTTGCAAAAGGTATTTTTCAGAAAAGAATGAAGGCTTTTTTCTGGTTAATTTTTGATAAAGATGACTTTGCTGTTTTGATACAATATGTGATGATATTTATATAGTTTTAAGTTCCACAATTGCACCTTAGTTAAAATAGCACATCTATGAGAGGCTTTGTTACTGCCCTGGTGGAATCCTTGCCACAAAACTTGAATTTGCAGCCCCCTACTTCTCAGCTACTTAATTAGGGAATTAAATTTTTCTAAAGTCTTTTACTTACTGACTTAATTGACTGAGGTTTTTTCTTTTTTTCTAATTTTACTTTATTTTTTAAGTTCTTCAGCATGATTTAGTATTTGGATTTTTTTTCTTAAAAGCAAGTATTCATATTAAATGGAATTAACTTGTCACTTCTTATGCTGATGTTTTGCAGTCTTGAAATAACTAAAATTATATGAATGTTTTGTGGGAAATCAATTTTGGATATCTTTCTTGCCTTCATTTTGAAAGATGCAAGCCCAGACAGGGATAAAATAACTATGCATAGTTTTTCTTTCCCATTTAAATGCTGTCCAATTTTATGCAATAATATTGGGAATATATAGTGGTTGTTTATTTTATTTCTACCCCTTTCTCCTGTCCTCACCCCTGAGAAACACACATGTGCATGCATGTACACATGTGCACAGGCACCCCCTACCCCACAAATCTTTGTCTTAATTGTCTGGTTTAACCCCTAGTATAGGAAAGGAACTTTATTAAGAAGTATGAAGAACAGTGATCTCCACCAAGATAATACATCTAATAAGGAAAAACATGATTATTTTAAAAAAATAACTATATGAACTATTGGGGAAAAATGCTTGAATTATCTGAATTCAAAAACTTGTAAATTATAGCCAAAACATGGAAACAACCTAGATGTCCATCAGCTGAGGAATGGATAACCAAACTATGGTACATACACACAATGGAATACTATGCAACACTAAA
>NW_006921724.1:6536061-6562982 GCF_000298275.1 Orycteropus afer afer
TTGCTCTGTAAATCTTCACCTAAATCAAAATAAAAAAAAATATATATATATGTATATATAAAAACCCCAAAAAACTTGTAAGTTAATATCATAATTGAGTAAGAATAGCCAAATCATCTGTACTTTTGTTGCCTCAGTGCTGCTTTAACAGAAAATACCACAAATAGGATGGGTTTAACAAACAGTTTATTCTCTTACAGTTTGGAGGATTTAAGTCTGAGTTCAAAGTGCTAGCCTGTAGGGACTGGGTGAAAGCCCCTCAACCTTGGGCTTCAGCTTTGCCTCCTGCTCCTGGCCCACTGAAGCTGGAGGCTTTTCTTCACTCAGATAGCTGCTGGGTGCTGAGGCTTAGAAGCCCAATGTTGACAATTAAAAAGGTATAGCCCCAATATTACCAAACCACATGGCAGGCCCCTAATTCAAGTCCATTGAAAGTCCCAAGATCAGCAGGGCAACATAGCAGGCTGCTGAAAAATGACTTGGCTACATTCAGAGTTCAAGCATGCCATAAGCTAGAGACCATTCCCAAAGTTGCTTCTTATATATGGGAAGTAGACCACATCCCTAAAGCAGCTTCTTAGCTGCTTGTGGTAGATCCCACCATGGAGTTGATTGCCAGTCTCATCATGGGGAATAACTACCACCAGCTGTCCACCCACTCAACCAGGCCCAGCCAAGTTGACACACAACCTTAACTACCACAATCTGTTTCTATGTTATGTTCATTTTCTGATAATTTGGGGATCCTTATATAGACCTTGTTTGAAACATCATACTCCTTCCATCTTACATGACTTACATTGTCTTCTTCTGGTGACTCTTGTGATCATGGACTGACCCTATAATATTTATGAGTCCTACTAATCCTCTTATAGCCACTGAATAGGAGTTTCCATTGATACTGATGGAACCAGGCATATTATCATAGTGCTGCTATGCAGTCAAACACACAGACTTTTGAGTCAGACTTCTTGTCTCCAAACACAAACTTTCACAGTTATTAACTGTGGGACTTTGGGAAAATTGCTAACTTCTTAGAACTACAAGTTCTTTATCTGTAAAAATGAGGTTTTGGGACCTTAAATGTAATAAGGCTTGTAAGGAGCTATACAAACAGGCTTCATTGGGAGGTAGAAATCACACTGGGTTTTGCACTGAGAGTATTTAATGTATATAAAAATTGTTAATAGATACAAAATGGTTTGGTGATTGCTCAAAAAGAAAATTGAACTTAGAATGACTGTATGACTCAGAAACCCCAATTTTAGGTATATGCCCAGAAGAAGTGAAGGCAGGAATGCAAACAGAAATCTGCACAACAATGTTCATTGCAGTACTTTCACAATAGCCAAAAGGTAGAAAGAACCAAAATGTCCATTATCAGATAAATGGATTAACAAAATATGGTATGTATACACAAAGGAATACTATTCAGTCATTAAGAGAAATGAAGTCCCAATGCATGCCACAAAGTGGATGAACCTTAAAACCATCATACTGAGAGAAATGAGTGAGTCATAAAAAAGGATCACATATTATGTGATATCACTTATATGAACTGTGTTAGACTGGGTTCTCTAGAGAAACAAAACCAGTAAAGATTATATATATATATATATATATATATATATATACACACACACACACACACACAGATTTATCTTAGGAAAATGGCTCACACACTTATAGAAGCTGGCAAGTCCAAAGTTCCTGGAGGCTTGTCCATGTCAAGCTGGAGGCTTTTCCTGACTCTTGCAGCCACAGGGGCTGAGGAGCTCAAAGGTGGCAGGCAGTACACTGGCTGCTGACTCCAATAAATGATGAATCCAAGATCTCCAGGCCAAATTGTGGATTGTTCACTCACAGACTGTTGTAGGCAGCACAACAGAATCCTGATCCACAGAAGAATGTCTCCTCTCCCAGGATGTCCACAGATATACTGGAAGCAGGCCACACCCCTAGGGAAACTCCCTTTTAACAGATTGGCTGATCAAAACATAGTCATCTGATCCCATCATGGGAACAACCACACCACAACAGTTCAAACCACACAGAATTGTGGTCCAGCCAAGTTGACACACAGCTCCAACTATCACATGAACTAAGCAAATAAACAGAAATTAAAAATCATTAGTGATTACCAGGGATAGTCTTTGGTTTCTAGATATTTGCTTATTTCATGTAAAATGAAATCAGACACAGAACAAGGGGATATTTCATGGTTTAAAACTGGAAAAGGTGTGTGTCAGAGTTGTATCGTTTTACTTTGCTTATTCATTCAGTATACTGAGAAAATAAACTGTTAAACTAGACTATATGAGAAAGAATGTGGCATTAGGATTGAAAGAAGACTCATGAACAATTTGTGATATATAGATGATACAACCTTGCTAGCTGGAAAATGAAGATGACTTGAAGCGCTTATTGATGAAGATCAAAGACAGTCTTCAGTATGGATTGTACTTGAACAAGAAGAAAGAAAATCCTCACAAATGGGTCCATAAACAACACCATGATAAGTGGTAAAGAAATTGAAGTTGTCTATGACTTCGTTCAACTTGAATTAACAATGTCAAGAAATCAAATGATGTGTTGCTTCAGACAAGTCTGCTCTGAAAGATCTATTTAAAATATTAACAAGCAAAATGTCACTTTAATGTGCCTGACCCAAGCCATGGTCTTTTCAACTGCTTCATATGCATGTAAAAGCTGGACAATACAAAAGGAAGATAGAAGAATTGATGCATTCAAATTGTGGTGTTTGCAAAGAACAGTGAATATACTGTGGACTGCCAGAAGAACAAACAAATCAGTCCTGGAGGAAGTACAACCAGAATGCTCCTTAGAAGTGATGATGGAGAGACATTGTCTCACTCACTTTGGGCATGCCATCAGGAGAATGCAATCGCTGGAGAAGGACATCATACTTGGTAAAGGAGAAGATCAGAGAAAATGAGATCCTCAGTGATGCAGACTGACACAGTGGCTTCAACAATGGGCTTAAACATAGCAATGATGCAGGATTGGGCAAGGTTTTGTTTGAATGTACTCATGATACATAACAAAAACACTAAGAGAGTTTGGATGGAGGGGGAAAAGAGAATTTTTGGTTAGGGTGCATTTATGTTCACGGTGGTAGAACAATTTGGAAAAAGATAGCGAGAATGGTTGCACAACTTGAAAAATGTAATCAAATATCACTGAATTGTACATGTAAAAATTATTGAGTTAGAATTCGTTTTAGTATGTATATTTTCACCACAAATAAAAAAGATAAATACCAAAGACAATGATACAGAAAAAAATGTTAATGAGGTGTGAAGCTGTTGACTAGGTGATGGAAAAGTGTGAAGAGAAAGTTCCAAGGTATCATCACAGAGGTAGCAACTGCAGGAGACAGTTACCATCCCTGGAGTTATTTGGGGGAACAAATGAAAAACATGGGATTATAAATTAGAAGCTAGAAAAAGAGCTTCATGGAGCTGAAACTCAGACCTCTGAGAATAAGGTGCTGCTTGGTTGGTGCTGGTCCCTCTGAGGGGAGTGTGATGAAGTTGATTTTGCAAATGTTGGAAAAATTGTGAACTGGATCCACTAGGGAGAAATTGTTGCTGCTGTAGTAAAGCAGTGATGCCACCAAGAAGATCAGGGATCAAACAGGAAGGAGCATAAAGCAAACATGAAGGAGTACGCTTCTCTTTCCTCCTTTTGCCTCCAGCACCCCCAGAGCTGAGATATAGTTTGCAGAGTCCTGGCTTCAGCATGTTGTTGTTGTCATTATGTGCCCTCAAGTTGGACCCAACTCATAGCGACCCCTCCTTGAGTTTCTGAGGCAGTATCACTACAGAAGTAGATTGCCCAATCTTCCTTCCGAGGAGTGGAATATAGGAGAGAGGGTCTACTAATCCTAGGATCTCTGCAATTTATTTCTATGACTGGGCAATTTACTTCCCTAGAAATACCACCTTGGAAACCCAAGGAGGGTCACTATGAGTCTTAACCGTCTCGACAGCAGTGATTTTTTTTTTTTTTTTGGATTATTTAGGGATCATATTTTCCTGCCCTCCCCTTTTCATAGCTGGTAAATTTTGGGTAGCAGACATTGTAAATTTTACATTATTGAGTGCTAGATTTAGTTATATTCCTTCAAAGAGTGTTAGGTTACTTTTGTATTAGGTAATTTGTGGATCAATTTGATCCTTTTGAGGCTTGTTCTTAGGCTTTGTTATGGTGAGTCAGAAACAGTCTCTATTCTGGAATTAACTTAATCGGACTACTAAAGCATGGTTTTATGGGTTCTCTACTCAGTGTCTGAAAATTACATGTTTGCTTCACTTTGGCTGGTGGGAACATAAATGATTTCCAGTTCTGTGTGAACTCCAGGTATTTATTATTCAGGATACTCTTCTTCTGGCTTGGGGATGTTTCCTCCACTTTGGCCTCAGGGAGTTTTCTTGATTTGATCAATTCTTAACCAAAGACTTGAAGTGATTACTTTGCCTATCTCTGTTGCTTTTTCTCTGTATCTTCCTCTTTCCTGATATTCAGTCCTGCAAATTCTAGGCATCTCAGTCTCCCTGAACTCTTATCTCTGAATGCTCAACTCAATGAGGCTGCCAGGCTCTGTTCTGGTTCTCATATCCTGACATGGCCTAAAGCTACCCCCAGGCAGAAGGCTGAACAATTTTTGGGTTTACTTGTTGGTTTTCCTTCTCTTAGGATTCAAAGTCCTGTTCTGCCTGTTATCCAATGTTTAAAAATTATTGTTTATTACATTTTTCCCTGATTTTCTATTTATTTATGGCAGGAAGGTAACTTCCATATCAGTTAATCCTATATGAGTGGAAGCAGAAATATATGTCATCAATTTTAACACCTGTGATGGAAAAGGTGTAGTGAGTGTTTTTTGTGCCAGTCCCTCTCCAAGTGTTTTGTACTTACTATCTCACAGTAATCCCATGAAGCTATAGGTGAACAGTGAATTCAGACAGGTTAAGTTACATGTTCCAAATCACACAGGTGGAAATTGGTGGAATAAATATTTCTTAGTAGGTCTACTTGTCTCCAAAGTGTGTTATCTTCCTACCAAGATCTGCCTCTTTTCTATAACCAGACTGACCTTGCATTTAGCAACCAGACAATACTCAGGGATTCAGTTCTGGTATAAGCCCCACTTTTGCTTTGTAGTTCAAGAGATCCCTGAGTTTATCACGTCCAAGACCTTGAGAGAGATAGGGCTGTTAGTTTTGATATTGACTAACACTACATAGGTGTTGATTTGCAAGCTTGGGATCCATAAAGCTGTGTCTTTCCTAGCAATTGCGACTCTAATTCAGACAAGTGGCCATCTGGAAGATGCTTGGCTTATTTGCACAGACAGACTTTTCATAGGTGTGGTTAACAGCTCCTTAGATCAGAGTTCAACCCAATGATGCATCTTCTGCAGCCAAGAAGTGTCCAAGTGTATTAGGGAGGGGAAGGGTAGTATGCTGCTCTGCAAATCCTCATCATGAGCTCTGTCTAGTCTCATCTACCCAGCCCACTGTGGGAGTCTATTTTCACAATGGAAAATGTTGTTGAAAATGATGTTGAAAAAATGTCATGAGACTGTTTATTAAAGATAAAGTATTAAGGATAAAAGATGCCTCAGCATCTCTCTTAATCAGGGTTCTGTACAGAAACAGAACCAGTGAGATATGTGTCTATATAGGGAGATTCACTTCAAGGAATTGGCTCACGTGATTGTGGGAGGATGGTAAGTACAAAATCCATGGTGAGGCAAAAGACAGAGACTCTTGCTGGCTCATGGATTAGTGAGGGGATGGCAAGTCCAAAATTCATAGGTCAGATGCAGGTTGGAGACTTCCATGGGCTTGAGTCCCAAGATCCACACCTCATGAGATGGGAAGGGTGCTGAATGGAGAGAGATAAGAGATAATGAGTCCTGCCAGATTATCTATATATGGTCTTGAGTCAGACCATACCCTAAGGAAATTCCTCTTTCAATTGATTGATTGATTACATTAGATTAAATCATGGGAGGTGATTAGGTTATGTTATGTTACATTATGAAACAGTACCTAGTCTAGTGTTTGGCCAAACCACTGGGAATCATAGCCTAGCCGTGTTTACACATAAAATTAACCATCTTAGCATCCCATGGAGTATGCCAAAATGGACATGCAAAAATAAATAATTAACCCTGAGTTGGGGGAGAATTGAGGTGCTGCTCATGAAAGTTTATTGATCTGAGTGAATGAAAGAATACAAGAAAGAAACCTAAAAGCGTTGTGAAATGCTGTGCTGGCTTTGAGACTAACTATGTGAACTTGAATGAATTAATTCACTTCTCTGAGGGTCAGCATCTTCAGACCATTGATCCTGCTGACAATGAAGTACGCTTATGGTGTTCAGAGCTACCTGAATGTCCAGTGATCCATTCTTAAGTGATTATTCCTAGGATCTTTGAAAAAGGGGTTGTAAGAGATTGAGAGGAAGCATATTTGGGGAATAGGGATGTTTGTGGAGAGAGGCTCCTCTCCCCTCTTTAGTGAGGACACTTTGGCATATCTCTTTGGAGTTGGGCAGTCTCACATCAGGAGATATGGAGGGATTAGAGCCAAGTGACCATAAGGTCAGACAAGGGAGTAGGAGAAATGACAAAGGCCAGCCACTGTGCAACAGAGAAACTGACATGACATGCAGGAGGGATGTGGGGGTCCTATATGGTTATTGATTTAAAGTATATACTGCATTCAGGAGCACAGCACCTTATCCTCATAGGGTGCCATCTCCAAGCTAACAGCTCGGCTGTACCTTCAAAAGACCATTTCATTGTTCTATCAGCCCATCAAACTCTGGATGGTATGGCATGGGATAGATCAGCGGATCTCATGGCTGGTTGTCAACTGCCATACCTCTGTTGCTGTAAAATGAATCTCTTGATCAAAGGTGATGTTATACAATATTCTGTGTTAATTCTGTTTTATACCCTCAGAGAGTGGTGCTAGCCTTGGCTAGAGAGAGGTATTGTGGTCTGGAAAGGAAATACACACAGAATAATTCCCGTTAAAATAAATTACTGTCCATTTCAGGGTGGAAGGGATATAATAATGTCAATTTGATGCCCCCCTTTCCCACCCCCATGTCTGCCTTATATTCTTCAGGGATATCATATCAGGGGTTCACACTTTCTGATCCTCCTTTCTGACAATGCAGAAAAAGGACAATTTCTCAAATCAGTGCCCATATACTATGTACCAAGGCCATGTTAATCTTGTCTTGCAAAGATAATGGATCTGGCAGAGAAGTTTCTATTGGGGATACTACTTGGTTAAGTTTGTGGTACTCTATTGACATAATAGGAGCTCTGGTAGTGTAGTGCCTAAAGCATTTGACTGCTAACCAGAAATTTGGAGGTTCAAACCCACCAGCCACTCCTCAGAAGGAATATTGGGCAAGCTACTTCCATAGTGATACAGCCTTGGAAACCCAAGGAGAGGTCACTATGAGTCAGATCCAACTCGATGGCAGTGAGTTTGCGTTTACTGACATTATACAAGGTTGTCTGTTTTTGTAAAGAGCAGATTGGAGAATTGAAAGACAATAAGTTGGTTACCTCTACCCCACACCTTTTAGGTCATTAAGAGTGGCACTTATCTCAACCATTCCATTGGGATGTAATATTATTTCTTCTTTGTCATCTTGGTTCAGTTTGGGATAGTTTCAAAGCTTCTACTTGGCCTTCTCTACTATGATGGATCTTATATGGCAGGACATGGATCCAATGTGGAGGTTTTTCCAACTTCTGTTGTTGTTATGTGCCGTCTCCAACTTCTGTTGTTGTTATGTGCCGTCGAGTCAGACCCGACTCATAGCAACCCCTCCTTGGGTTTCCAAGGCAGTATTACTACGGAAGTAGATTGCCCCATCTTCCTTCCGAGGAGTGGCTGGTGGGTTTGAACCACCAGCCTTCTGGTTAGCAGTCAAGTGCCTTAGCCACTATGCTACCAGAGCTCCCTTCCAACTTCTAATTATGTCTTTATTCAATGCTCCCTCCCCCCCTTTTGCCAAAATTGCATTTATACTTGGCCCCATGTATTATTACTTTAACCAGGAAGCTGATGCTTTCTTTTCCCAGTTTCCTTTTGGACCCTGTATTTAATAACCCTCAAAATGTTTGAATATCTCCTTTCTTAGAATATGGTTACTCAAGTAAATGTCTATAGATTCTTTTGGAGACTATCTGGGGAAATTAATACTGCATGTAGTTATCATGGTGTTGATGGATCTTGTCTGCTGGAGACCTGACTTTCTGTTCATTCAATTGCTGCTGAGTCTGAAAACTGACTTAGATCTGAAAACTGAGCAAAGAATCTTGACTTTTTACTGGAATGGCTACCTTCTACCTCTTGATTACCCATCTCTGATTTCTTGTATAACTTTATATAGATCCTTGTATAGCTTTATATAGATCCTTGTATTGATGTGTTTCTACAGATCAGCATTACTCAACCTTAGTATTACTGATATTTTGGGCCAGATAATTATTTGTTGTAGGGGACTATCCTTATAATTGTAACTTGTTAGCAGCATCCCTGGCCTCTATCTACTAGATGACAATTGGACTATCCCTCTCTAATGTTTTGACAGCTAAAAATATCTTTCCAAATTTGTAACAACCAAAAGTATCTCTAGACATTGCAAAATGTTCTTTGGGGGAAAATTGCCTCCCCGCTTCTCCATTGAGAACCACTGGTACAGATTGAGCAGCATGCTTACAGTTGTCCCTATTTTGTCTCTGTGCAGGTTGTGTTCAGTTTACAACTGGTGACATAGGGCTCTGCCAATTGAGCTAGCTGACTGCTACTCAGACCTTTCCACTTTTTATGTTTATTGCACCCATCTTGCTTTGAATGGAATCTTTGTGTGTTGCAAATGGTTAAGTACTTGACTACTAACTGAAAGGTTAATAGTTCAAACTTACCTAGAGGTGCTTTGGAAGAAAGGCCTGGTGATCTGCTTCTGAAATGTCACAACCTTGAAAATCCTATGGAGCACAGTTCTGCTCTGCAACACATGACATTGCCATGAGTCAGAATTGACTTGGAAGCAAGTGATTTGGTTTTCCTTTGGATGGTTAAATGTTGCCACCTGGCCTCTCTTAATTCTAGAACCTATCATCTCTATAAGGAGTCCTGGTGGAAAAGTAGTTAAAGTGCTCAGCAGCTAAGCAAAAGATTGGTGGTTTGAACTCACCAGCTACTCTTTGGAAAAAGAGGTGGCAGTCTACTTCCATAAAGATTTACAGCCTTGGAAACCTTATGGGGCAAGTCTACTCTGTCCTATAGGTTTGCTATGAGTCAAAATTGGTTTATGGTAGTGGGTATCATCTCTGTTGCTGTCAGGAAGTCTGATCTTTAATGGTTACCCTTAGCATTGTGATAACAGTGACACTGGGGTCTCTTAACAGCAAATTCCTTATTGCTTTGGGAAAAACAATATCATCATTGTATTTTCCAGACTTACATGGTGTGTCCACTCTAAGCCTTCTTATCTCCTCTTCCTGTTTTTTTTTTTTTTTTTTTTTTTTCTGTACCAGCTCTGGTGTTTCTGCTTCACTCAGTGCAGGCCACCACTTTCTCCAGGATTCCAAAATAATAACGTAGCTTGTTATTACTATTTCCAGGGGTCTCTCCTAGAGAGTTAAGTCTTGTGTTATAGGGTAGTTTTTCTAAGTCAATAAACTTTCTCTTGTCCAACTTTATTTTCTGTCCCCAAACTACTTTCCTGCCTTTATTCAACATTCTTAGAATCTAGTCTCATAAGCATTCTCTTGACTTCTGCTCATGTATGTTAGCTAAATCCTGCAGCATCTTTAGGTATAATTCCTTTCTTCCATTATTATGTCCATCACTTTCCCAGTCAGTTAACATTGTGATTTAACATTAGTTTTGAGTTTGGTGTCCATGAGGAGAGATAGGAACAGGTCTTAGGGTGATCTTGTAAGACAGAAAGAAGCCTCTGCATCATCTTGAAGCACCAGGAGGGTAAGACTTTAACACGGAGTAGGTAGTTTTGCAGGCCCAGAGGGATCAGAGGGATCTAGGAATTCAAGATCTTTAAGTGCATCCATCTATGACTCAGAATCCCATTCAAGATTAGAACCTGATCTTCATGTAGCATACTTTCTGGGGCTGAAAAGGTAATGTTTCTTGGAGTTCCTGGGTGGAGCAAATGGTCAAACTGATCAGCTGCTAAACAAAAGGTTGAAAGTTCAAGTCCTCCCAGATATACCTCAAAAGAAAGGCTTGGCGATCTACTTAAAAAACAAAACAAAACAAAACAAAACAAAAAAAAAACAGCCACTGAAAAGCCTGTCTACTTTGACACACATGGGATCACCGTGAGTCAGAGTCAACTCAATAGCAACTTTTTTGTTGTTGTTGTTGTTAAAGCTGGAATTATGCCAACTTATGATTAAGTTTTTGGCATGTTCTTCAGCCTTTTCTGCTTTCAGGCTGTAGAAATAAGACTCTCTTTATATGCTGCCCAAGAGGGTCTCTGGGTTTCACATGTAGCCTTGAATTCCAGATTAATCTGTCACCAGGAAGCACAAATAGCTGGAAAAGACATCATGTTTGCTAAAATAGGGGGTCAGTGAAAACCTCAATGAGATAGATTGACAGAGCAGGCACAAAAATGGGGTCAAGTAGATCAAATATCATGAAGTTTACATGGGATGAGGCAATGTTTCATTTTGGTATACATAAGGTTGTCATCTCATCATGGACTAGTTTTGGCCATTTTGAATCAGCCAACCATATAATCTACTATGCTGGGAATAACAAATTGAAGAGGAATGGTGTGACATTCATTGATGCAAAGAATGTTTCAAGATCTATTCTATGCTGAAGTACAGTGCTGTCAGTGATAGGATAATATCCATACAACTACAAGGAAGGCCAGTTAATACTACTATTATTCAAATTTATGTATCAAACACTGAAGCCAAACATGAGGAAATTGAAGATTTTTACTAACTTCTGCAGTCAGAAGTTGACCAAACATGCCATAAAGATGTGTTGATTATTGCTGGTGATTGGAATGCTAAAGTTAGAAACAAAGACGAATCACTAGTAGCTGGAAAATAAGGCCTTGGTGATAGAAATAACACTGGAGATCACATGACAAAATTTTGCAAGATCAGTGGCTTATTCTTTGCAAATACCTTTTTTCAACAACATAAATGGTGGCTCTACATATGAACTTCTTCAGAGGGAGTACAAAGGAATCAGATCAACTACATCTGTGGAAAGAGGTGATGAAGAAGCTCAGTATCTTCAACCAAAACAAGGCCAAGAGTTGACTGTGGAACAGACCATCAACTGTTCATATGCAATTTCAAGTTGAAGCTGAAGACAATTAAAACAAGTCTGTGAGAGCCAAAATATGACCTTGATTATATCCCTCCTGAATTGAGAGATCATGTAAAGAATAGATCTGACACACTGAGTACTAATGACCAAAAACTGGAAGAATTGTGGGATGACATCAAGATCATTATTCAATGAAAAAGCAAAAGGTCATTAAAAAGACAGGAAAGAAGAAAAGACCACAATGCATATCAGAAGAGACTCTGAAGGTTTCCCTTGAATGGAGAGTAGCTAAAGCAAATGGAAGAAATGACAAGAAAAAAGAGCTGAACAGAATATTTCAAAGAGCAGCTTGAGAAGAAAGTTAATTATTAGAATGAAATTTGCAAAGACCTGGGGTTAGAAAACCAAAAATGAAGAACACATTCAGCATTTCTCAAGCTGAAAGAACTGAAGAAAAAATTCAAGCCTTGAGTTGCAATGTTGAAAGATTCTATGGGCAAAATACTGAATGATGCAGGAAGCATCAAAAGATTGAGAGAATACACAGAATCACTGTACCATAAAGAATTGGATGATGTTCATCCATTTCAGGAGGTGGTGTATGATCAAGAACCAATGGTATTGAAGGAAGAAGTCAAAGCTTCACTGAAGGAATTGGCAAAGAACAAGGCTTTAGGAATTGATGGAATATCCATTGAGATGTTTCAACAAACAGATGCCATGCTGGAAGCAGTCACTTGTCTATGGCAAGAAAGCTACTTGGCCAACTTCCAATGTGGAAGAGATCCATATTTGTACCCATTTCAAAGAGAGGTGATCCCACAGAATGTGGAAATTATTGAACAATATCATTAATATCATGTGCAAGTAAAATCTTGCTGAAGATAATTCAAAAAACATTTGCAAAAGTATATTGACAGAGAACTTCCAGAGGTGCAAGCTGGATTTAGAAGAGGATGTGAAATGAGGGATATCATTGCTGATGTCAGATGGTTCTTGGCTGAAAGCAAAGAATACCAGAAATATGTTTACTTGTGTTTTATTGACTATGCAAAAACATTCAACTGTGTGGATCATAACAATCTACGGATAACATTGAGAAGAATGGCAGTTCCAGAACACTTAATTGTGCTCATTAGGAAACTGTACATAGACCAGGAGGCTGCCATTTGAACAGAACAAGGGGAAGACTGCATGGCTTAAAATCAGGAAGGGAGTGCTTCAGGGTTGTATCTTTTCACCACACTTATTCAGTCTGTATGCTGAGAAAATAATCTGAGAAGCTAGACTATATGAAGAAGAATGCAGCATGAGGGTTGGAGGAAGACTCATCAACAATCTGCAATATGCAGATGACACCACTTTGTTGAAAATGAGGACAACTTGAAGCACTTACTAATTGTGGTGTTTACATTTGTGTGTCAACTTGGCTGAGCCTGGTTGAGTGGCTGGGCAGCTGGTGGTAGTTATTCCCCATGAAGAGATTACCAATCAACTCCTTGATGGGATCTGCCACAGCAGCTGAGTAGCTACTTTAGAGATGTGGTCTGCTTCCTGTATATAAGCAGAAGCTTTGAAAATGGTCTCTAGCTTATGGTATGCTTGAACCCTGAATGTAGCTGTCTCATTGTTCAGCAGTCTGCCATGCTTTGCTGACCTTGGGACTTTCAATGGACTTAAATTAATGGCCTGCCATGTGGTTTGGTAATATCGGGACTGTGCCATTTTATTTGTCAACCTTGGGCTTGTTACCCTCAGCAGCCAGTAGCTGCCTGAGTGAAGAGATCCTCTAGCTTCAGTGGGCCAGGATCAAGAGGCAGAGCTGAAGCCCAAGGTTGAGGGGCTTTCACTTAGCCCCTAGAGCCTGGCACTTTGAACTCAGACTTCTAGTCTCTTGAACTGTAAGGGAATAAACTCCTGTTTGTTCAAGCCATCCCAATTGTGGTGTATTTCTGTCAGAGTAGCATTAAGTAACCAGAACACTGATGAAGATTAAAGACTATAGTATGAATTATATTTCAATACAAAGAAAACAAAAATTCTCACAACTGGACCAATAAGCAGCATCACAATAAATGCAGAAAAGTTTGAAGGTGTCAAATATTTCATATTACTTGGTTTCACAATCAACACCAATTAAAGCATCAATCAAGACAACAGACAATGTATTGCACTGGGCAAATCTGCTGCAAAAGACCTCTTTTTTTTTTAACCTGACAGGAGATTTTATTTAAAGAGGAGAAATGGTGTCTGCACCGAGGCAGGACAGAAGAAGAAGAAGAAGAGGAAGAAGAAGAGAAGAAGAAGAAGAAGAAGAAGAGAGCTAGCAGGGGAGAGGGTGGTCTTATATAGACCTGGGGTTAGGAGATTGTACATCCGAGTTGGGGGAAGGGGTCTTAACCTATCAGAAGCTATGTTGCCTTTTAAAATTCACGCCTTGCAGGAAGCTCAGTTTCGACTTCCTTTAACTGACTTGTGACATTGGGCAGGGCAGCAGGGAATGAAGAAGAACCCGGAAGAGCCATGCAAGATGGCATGGCATATCTCTAACATTCCCCCCTCTTTTTTTTTTTTTTAAAGAAGGGCTTTTGTGGGAAAACAGACAAAGGTCAATCTTCTGGAGCTGCTTCCTGCTGGTGTGGGGCATGGTGTCTTTGGAAGCGGGGCCTTCCGTCTATCCATGGACAAGTTTGTCTCTTGTAGTGCCAAAACCTATTTTCTTTTGCTTCAACTTCAGAGATGCTGTGTTGCTTTGCCTGTTGGTGATTTGTAGTATGTAGAGGTCCTCGAAGAAGCGGCTTCTAAGGGTGTCGACTCCCAGGGGTCGGCTGGACATGTTTGGCGTCTGGTGTTCTGTGACCTGTAAGACAGGCTGGGCTGCAACGATTAGGGGAGGGAAGTGAGAACAGGGAAACAGTGGAGCCTAGGTGGCCAAGGTATCTTATTAGTTGGGTGGTCTCCACGACTGCAAGAGAATCTCTTCCAGGTCTTTGGCTTGAAGGATCATTTGGTTTGCTGTCTGTCACGAAATTTGGGTAGACATCTGGTGGACCTGTGATTGAATGAAATGGAGAATACAATCAGCATGATGGAGATTAGGGAGCCCAAGAATGGTAGGAGCCAGGGTAGGGAGTCCGAAAAGAGGGAAGAAAAAGTGGACCATTGTTAGTGGATAGACGTTGATCTATATTAGTTGCCCTCTCGAAGAGTCTTTTGACAGCATCTTGTACTATACCTGACTGATTTATATAGAAACAACATTCTTCTCCCAGAAATAGGCAAAGCCCTCCCTTTTCTGCTGTTAGTAAGTCTAATCCTCTCCTGTTCTGAAGAGTGACTGCCGCAATGGAGTTGAATTGATCTTGCAAAGTCGTGACTGACTTAGTGAAGTCTTTTAGGCTGTCAGACAGTTCTTTAGAAACTTGGTGGAAATAAGTCAGTGACGTGGCTAGGCCTCCTACTCCTGTTCCCACTGCGGTAGAGATACCTAGACCAATTAGTAGGGGTATCAGTTGAATTGCTCTGTGTTGTCTTATTCTAGTCACAACTGGTAGAGGTAGGGGCTGGTCATCTGGAGCAATGTAAATGGCTGGGCTGAGATAGACTAGTGAGCAGGTTCCAGTCCAGTTGGTAGGGAGGCACAGGTAAGTAGAGGTACCACAGAGGAAAAAGACACCTTAACTAGATATGCAAAATTGATTGTGGATACTGAAAAGGTGGGTGATTTTATTGTTTTCTGCCTTCCAGACTCCCAGAGTTCCTGCCATGGCAGCACCAGTTAGTGGTTGGCAAGGTCCCTGAGAAGTGGATGGGTGTGTTGTAATTGTTTTATTTTCCCAATGGACAAAGAACCGTTTGGTGTGGACAAGGAGCCACTCAGAAGAAAGGTTCATGGAGGGTATGAGAAGGCATTCAGTAATGGGAGGGGGTGTGTTACAAGGGGTCCATGGATGCATGGTCACACACGGACTATGTTGGCCATTACAAAATCCTGAATTTTTGTTGAGAAGTCCTTGACTACTGATCTGAAGGGGCCTGTAAATCTTATGGGCTTAATAAAAGGGACATTTTGGGTAACTACATAAGAAGCGTGATCCATTGGAGGCTGCAGTTGTATAGTGTATTGCATAGTTTAGGCGAGAGATGTCCCAATGGGGGGCCTGTCATGTTGTGCTGGAAACAGAGTGGGGCCTAGAATGTAAGTAAGACATTGTGTGATAAAGCTCCATGGATGGGTTTGGTAGTGGCCTTATATGTAGTTATGTTGTTTAAGTAGCTTTTGAAGAGTTGAGTTGTGTGGCCTGTTTGAGTATTTTTGGTATTTTGGTTTATAGGGAAGTCCATGATGGATTGATTGTATGTCTAATTGTGACAGTGGAACCCCCTTTTCATATCGGGGATGATACGTGAGATCAGTTGTGACCCATACTATGGGTGGAGCGGGGACTGCTGTATAGTAGTTTGCAGATAAAGGGAGACAGAGCCAGCATCTGTTTGCCCAAGTGGTGTTGGATCGTTGTATTAGGGAATGTGTCAATTGAAGGGTATGTCTCAGATAGTCTGGAAGTTGGGTTTTATGGAGACTGGAGGGATCATATAAAAGAAAAGCTATGAGCCTAGTGATGATAGGTCCCTTAAACAAATCAAAGCAAGTAAGCAGAAGGAAATGAACCAGTAGATTATAGCGAGGAGACATCTTTGTCGGGTGGTCCAGTCCTTTGGAGTTGTGGTAGCTAGGCCTAACCCAAGTATGAGGCCAAGTGCAATAATGAGGATTAGACAGAGGATGCTAAGTGGTGTTGGTGAAGAGAGAGTTTGACAGTACATGAGGGTTTAGGTAAGGAGAGTTAGTTGGTCATAGGAAGCTCTTGTTGAGCAGGTCTGTAACAATTGGCAGTAACCCCAAAAGACTACAGTGTGGCAAGGGATACTGAGCTTGGGCCAGAAATTGGGAAGGGTCTTTGAGAAGGATTTTAACAGGGGAGAAATTGGCTATTGAAGGTAAGTGGATGAACCAGATGTTAGGGTCAACTAGGGTAAGGTCAATAGGCCATTGGGGGAAGGGGGGCTGGGACTGGACAGCCTGTGAAAGTAAAAGACAGAGGGAGGATGTCAGAGTGCTAGAGGTCTCTGGAAGTGAAAATTGGATGGAAGTGCCAATTTTGAATAAAATGTCTTGACCCAGCAGGGGAACGGGACAGGAAAGGAGAACCAAAAAGGAATGTAAAAATGAAAAATTTATCAATTGTACATGATAGGAGGGGAGTTTGTAGGGGGCGACATGATTGACCTTCTACCCCAACAATAGAGGTCTGAGACAGGGAGGAGGGTCCCCAGTACTCTCGTAAAGCAGAAAAACTGGTGCCAGTGTCAATCAAAAAGGCGATCATCCTCCCTGCCATGGTGAAGGTTACCCTGGGCTCCTGGGTGGTGATCCACATTGGGCCAAACAAGCCAGGGCCTCCTCACAGGCCTTCTGCCACCAGACTGATAAGGTCATTTGAGGGAGCAGGGGGGCCAGTGACCTGACAGTGGGTGGAGACCAGGGGGCAGTCAAAACCTCAATGTCCCTTTGTTTGCATTTGGGTCAGGGCCCTAGTGGGAGGTTTGGGCATTCACTAGCCCAGTGGCCTTGTTGATCACATTGGAAGCAGGGTCCCAGAGGGTTGGAGGGTCCCCCATTGGGGCATCGTGGCATGGTGGGATTGATGGCCTGTGCTAACAATTGGTATTTTTGTTTGGCTCTTATCTCATCTCGGCCATTTTAGGCTTTAAATGCAACTGCGAGAATTTCTGCCTGGGGAGTAAGGGGACCCCTTTCTAGTTTTTTTAGCTTAGACTTAATGTCAGGGTAGGCTTGAGAAAAAAAAGTGCATCATAACTAGTCTCTGGCTATCGGCAGACTCTGGATCTAGGTTAGTATATGCCTGGAGGCCTTCAATTAGTTTCTGAAGGTAGGTGCATGAATTTTTGTTTTCATCCTGAATAATTTCATTTAGTGTATCATAACTGACAGCCTTCATGGCTGCTTGGTGTAGTCTATGGAGTAGGCAGCTAACATACCTGTTTCTGGCATTGGCACCTGCCTAAGTATTGTAGTCCCACTTTTGGGTCTTGATCAGGGACAGCATCCGTGCCTGCTGGGTGATGATTGTTTGTGAGGTGTTCTTGATCTGCATGGGCACGGGCCTGCTCCAGCACTCTTTTGTTCTCAGGGGTAAGTGAATTGGTTGTTGTTGTTGTTGTTATGTGGTGTCGAGTCGGCCCCGACTCATAGCGACCCCTCCTTGGGTTTCCGAGGCAGTATCACTACGGAAGTAGGATTGCCCAACCTTCCTTCCAAGGAGTGGCTGGTGGGTTTGAACCGCCAGCCATCTGGTTAGCAGGCAAGTGTCTTAGCCACTATGCTACCAAAGCTCCCAATTGGTGAATTGGTTAGGACAAGAGAAATATCATGGTAGGTTAGCTGGTATGATTGTGTCAGGAATTGAAACTGTTTGATAAAAGTTGCAGAGTCAGAAGTGAAAGATCCAAGCCTAGACTGAATGAGAGCCAGCTCAGCCATTGGAAAAAGGGTATGGACTTGAACAATTCCCTCAGCTCCCACAACCTCTCACGAGGGTGCCATCGTGTGGGCAGACTGAGAAACTTCAGGGTCAGATGACTTACGGGCCTTGGAGCAAGTGATGGGTGGAGATGGCCTGAAGGGAGGGGTGAAAGGAGGAGAAGGAGGAGGAGGAGAGGGAGTGGGAGGCTCTTGTGGGCTTGGGGGGGGATGAGTGAGGAACTAGAGCCTGGGGTGGAGCTGCTTGTGGCCCTCCCTGATAAGGAGGAGGATCATCTGCCAGATGGAGATGGCCAACAGACTCAAAAGGGAGGGGCGCTGGGGTGGAAAGAGATCAGGCTACTAGCAGTTTTGGAGGAGGGGATTGTTGATTAGTTAACCAGCAGAGGGAAAGTTCACTGTGGAGATAAGAAAAGTCTTGAATGTAGGGAATCTCTGACCATTTTCCTTGGGGCTCACAAAAGTTATACAGGTCTCGAATTAGACCAGATTCAAGTGAGTCATTAGGCGGACAAAAGTTTTGGTTGTCCAATTTATATTGGGGCCAAATTTGAGTGGATAAACATATGAGATGCTTGGGCTTTAAATCTAAGCCTTCAAGGTTCTGTAATAAACACCCCAGGGGAGAGTCTGTGGGTATAGAGGATCCAGAGCCAATGGTGACCAGAAGAAAGACAAAGGGCACGCCTATAACTTAGGACATCTCTCAAGGTACAGATCACGGACCCCAGCTTAGGACCTGGTCCTAAGTATGGATGCTTAGGGCTCCTTGTGGAGGTGTCCCATCATGGGGAGAGGGCTTGAAAATGGGGCCACACCACCTTCTGAGGCATCCCTGCAGTGGGTGGGGGCGGAAAGGGCAAGTCCTGGACTTGTCCCGGACTCACGGTGGGGAGACACAAAACCTGGTACCTGGTTTGTGCTCTGGAGTGGAGTCTTGTTTTTGTAGTCACCAGGACTTAGGACTCAGATACCCGAGCTGTCATTAGAGGACTTACCCAGGTCGGGGCGAAGGTGATGATTTGCCGGTGTCGTTTGCTGGGAAGGCGCTAGGGAAGATGGTCGTGGGTGCTGGGGGGCAGGTTGGAGTGCAAGGGGAATGGGGGGTTCTGGACCTTCCGATGAGGAATCGGGGGCACCAGCAATCCCGTTTCTGACACCAATGCTAGAGCTCCGTCGGCACTCAATAACCATGCCACACACCAGGGTACCCGACAGGAGATTTTATTTAAAGAGGCAAAAGAGTTCCTGCGCTGAGGCAGGAAAGGGGAAGAAGAAGAGGAAGAAGAGGGAGAAGAAGAAGAAGAGGAAGAAAAGAAGAAGAAGAAGGGGAAGAGGAAGAGGAAGAAGAAGAAGAAGAAGAGGAAGAAGAAGAGGAAGAAGAAGAAGAAGAGGAAGAGGAAGAGGAAGAAGAAGAAGAGCTGCAAAAGACCTCTTGCAAGTGTTGAAGAGTAAAGATGTTTCTTTGAAGCCTAATGTGCACCTAAACCAACCTATAATATGTTCAATCACCTCATATGCATGCAAAAGCTGGACAATGAATAAGCAACACTGGCGAAGGGTTGATGCTTTTGAGTTGTGGTGTTGGTGAAGAATACTGAAAGTACCATGGACTGCCAAAAGAACTAACAAATCTGTCCTGGAAGAAGTGCAGCTGGAATGCTCCTTGGAATTGAGAATGGCCAGACTTCGTCTCACCTACTTTGGTCATGTTGTCAGAAGGGACCATTCCTTGAAGGATATCATGCTTAGTAAAGCGGAGGGTCAGTGAAAAAGGGGAAGGCCCTCAATGAGATGAATTAACACAGTGGCTGCAACAGTGGGCTCAGGTACAGCGGGAATTGTGAAGCTGGCACAGGTCAGAGCAGTATTTCCATCTGTTGTACATAGGGTTGCTATGAGTTGGAGCTGACTTGATGGCATCTGACAACAAGGTTGCCATGACTGGGAGGTGACTTGATGACAACTGCAAACAATAGGCCTTGCCTTAATTTTCTCCACAAAATTACCCAGAAACAGCCATCTAACTCCATTGTCCTTATAATTAATATTTCCCTTATATTCCTCAAATGCCTGACACATCGCCCCCATCAGTGTATACTCTCTCCCACAGGTAAACTGTCCCACCTCTCCTTGTGTGAACAGTTTAACAACTGAACTACTCCTGTGTGCTAGGGTCTCCATGTTCCACTTACTACCAATAAAGAGTCTGTAATGGGAGCTCTGGTGGCATTGTGCCTAAGGCATTTGGCTGCAAACCAGAAGCCTGGCAGTTCAAACCTACCATCCACTCCTCAGAAGGAAGGCTGGGCAATCTACTTCCATAGTGATACCACCTTGGAAACCCAAGGAGGGGTTGCTATGAGTTGGATCCGACTTGATGGCAGTGTTTTTTTTTTTTTAGTGTCAGCTGATTGGCAGGTGATCTGGTGCTCAGAACCCATTTCAGTGTGTGCTCTTTCATGCCAATCCTGGTATAAACTGTCTCAGGTCAGTTCACCTGTAATTTGGTGTGGATAAGCATACAGAGCAATATTGGGGCTTACATTATTATTTCATCCATGTGGGAATGAAAGGAGTAGGATGGGTGAGGGAGGATTTGGGTTGTAGTTCAAACAGAACAAATGTGTTAGCTATTTGCATTCATAGTGGTTCTGAATTGCTGCAGTATCTTAGTTATCTAGTGCTGCTATAAGAGAAATACCACAAGTGGGTGATTTTAACAAACAGAAGTTTATTCTTTCACAGTTTAGGAGGCTAAATGTCTGAATTTAGTGCACCAGCTCCAGGGGAAGGCTTCCTTTCTTTGTTGGCCTACAGTTTAGGAGGAAGGTCCCCATCTCCTTTCAATGTCCATGGGCCTGGCATCCCTTAGTGATCTCCATGTGTCAATCTTCCTCCGGGTCTAATAAGTTTTCAGTGCAGAGACCCAGGTTCCAAAGGATGTGCTCTGCTCCTGTTTTTTGTTTCTTGGTGGTAGTCAGAACCCTCTTTCTCTACTTGCTTCTCCCTCCTTTTATATCTTATAAGATGAAAAGTGATGCAGGTCACACCCCAGGGAAACTGTTGTATCCCACTCTAATCTCCTTATGATTGACTAGCTGATCACATCAAATCACTTTGTGGGTGGTGATTACATCATTATGTAACTGCCTAACCACTGAGAATCATGGCCCAGACAAGCTGACACATATTTTAGGGGGATATAATTTAATCCATAGGAGCTCTGGTAGCATAGTGGCTAAAGCACTTGACTGCTAACCAGAAGGCTGGCGGTTCAAACCCACCAGCCACTCCTCGGAAGGGAGGTTGGACAATCCTACTTCTGTAGTGATACTGCCTCGGAAACCCAAGGAGGGGTCGCTACGAGTCGGGGCCGACTTGACGGCACATAACAACAATAACAACAATTTAATCCATGTCAGGCATAAGGGTCTTTATATTCTTCATTGAGCAATTACTGAATGTAGACTACCCATGATAGCATTCTGATTTTAGGTGTGGTGGCTCCTTTCTACTGAGGGAAGTCTTCCTAAGAGGACCCAATTGAAAGCTGAGTCCATCCCTAAAACTCTCAGAAACTGGAGGAATATGGAAGAATTCCTAAGAACAAGTTGCCATGAAGTGGACCCCAACTCCTGGTGACCTAGTCTGTGTCAGAGTAGAATGGTGTTCCATAAGGCTTTCAATGGCTGATTTTTCAGAATTTGATAATCAGATTTTCTTCCAAGGTGGCTGGGCAGCTGGTGGTAGTTATTCCCCATAAGGAGACTAGCAATCAAACCTTCTGATTGGCAGTCATGAGCACTGTTTGTATCATCCAGAGACTCCTCATTGAGTGGCTGTGGAAGCAGGGGATCTGGAGAGATCACTACAATATGCATTACAGAGACCAACCTCAGCAATGGTTCAGACAAGTGGTGAAAAAAATCACTGATCTGCAATTTTGGAAGTAATTCCTGGAGAGGGAATTGGAAGAGTTCACCTGTAGGAAGTACAGGCAGGAAAAGAATTATGACTCAACAAAAACAGTTATGAAAGCTGTCATGGCTACTGAGAACCAGAAGGCTATCAGCAGGTTCATGATGTGGCCTTCAGTGATGGGCCCAGGGCTTAGGCATCAGAGACAGCAGTTCTTTGAAGACAAACACCTGCTGATGTTTTCATCAAAGAGAGGGGCTGCAGAAGGTGACATGCTCTGTAAAATCCAGACAATGACTATCCAGAGGACAGGCGTGGACATTTAATTGGTCAGAAAAAGACTTTGGGTTATACAATGACCTTTTCATCCATAACCAGGGAGCAGTTAAAACCTTAAAAATAGCAGTTTCAGGTGAGATTACAAACTTGAAATTAGAAGATGAGAAAAGAAAGCGGTCCCAGAACATTGACATATAAGCTTTGCCTGTCCAAGTCTGTCTCTCGTAACCCTTTCTCTGCTATTGGCTGATGTCCTTTTAAAGAAAGAGGAATCTCACCAAGTGTCAAGGTGAGACTGGAGGTTGTATAAGTGAAACACAAATTATATAGATGGAGAGACAGAAGATTTCAGATGGAGAGGGAGGAGAGAGAGAAAGAGAGACCATGAGTGCAACCATAATAAATTTTCAATAACTCTAAGAAGTACTAGAAAGCATATGTTCTGATTACCTAGTGCCTCTCTGACAAGAATATACCACAAATGGGATGGCTTAAACAAATAGAAGTTTATTCTCTTTCAGTTAAGGAGGCTAAAAGTCTGAGTTCAAAGTACCAGGCTCTAGGGGCTGGGTGAAACTCCTCGATCTGGGGCTTCATCTCTGCCTCCTGCTCCTGGCCCACTGAAGCTAGAGGATCTCTTCACTCAGGCAGCTACTGGCTGCTGAGGGTAACAAGCCCAAGGCTGACAAATAAAATGGCACAGTCCCAATGTTACCAAACTACACGGCACGCCATTAACTCAAGTCCATTGTAAGTCCTAAGGTCTGCAGAGCATGACAGGCTGCTGAACAATGAGATGGCTACATTCAGGGTTCAAGTGTCCCATAAGCTACAGACCATTCTCAAAGCTGCTGCTTATATACAGGAAGCAGACCACATCCCTAAAGCAGCTACTAAGCTGCTGTGGCAGGTCCCACCATGGAGTTGATTGCTAGTCTCCTCATGGGGAATAACTACCACCACCTGCCCAGCCACTCAACCAGGCCCAGCCAAGATGATACACAAACTTAACCACCACACATACACCAGTTAGGGTTCTCCAGAGAAACAGAGCCAATAAAATATGGATATCTATCTATTGCTCTATCTATCTATCTATCTATCATCTATCTAACCAAACCAAACCAAACTCACTACTGTCTAGTCAATTCCAACTCATAGCGACCCCCATTGGGTTTCCAAGGCTGTAAATCTTTACTAAAGAAGACTGCCTCATCTTTCTTCCATGGAGCAGCAGGTGGATTTGAACCACCAACCTTTTGGTTACCAGCCATATGCCTTAATCACTATGCCACCACAGCTCCTGTCTGTCTGTCTGTCTGTCTATCTATCTATCTATCTATCTATCGAGAGATCTGTTTTAAGGAATTGGTTCATGTGGTTGTGGGGATTGGCCGGCTGGAAATTCAGATAAAGGTTGATGTTGTAGTCTTGGGAAGTCATGGGTCCTAAATCTTTAGGAAAAGTGGCAGGCTGGAAACTCAGCAGGATTTCTATTTTTCAGTGTTGTGGCAGAATTCCTTCTTCTCCAGGAAATCTCAGGTTGTGCTCTTAAGACTTCGTCTTAGCTTTCTAGAGGTGCCATACAATAAACCACGAAGTAGGTGGCTTTAATTAACAGAAATTTATTGTTTCCCAGTTGTGGTGGCTGGGAGTCCACATTCAGAGTGTCAGTGTGTTGATTTCTTTGAGGACTCCGAGAAATAAACAGTTCTATGTCTTTCTCCTAGCCTCTAGTGACAACTCAAGATTCTCAGTGTTCTTTCTGTTTGTAAATGTATTTTCACATCGCGTCTTCTGCCTGTATGATTCTGTCTCTGAGTCTGTTTTCCCCTTTTATAAGACATAACTCATAAGGGATTAGGACCCAACCCACTCTAATATGACCACATTAACTTAACTGAGAACATCTTCAAAGAAAGACCCATTCTCAAACAAAGTCATGTTTACTGGTACAGGGGTTAGCACTACAAGACATCATTTTGGAGGGCACAGGTCAAACAGTAACAGGTTATCAGCTGATTGGATAAGGTCCACACATATTATGAAATGTAATCTGCTTTATTTAAGGTCAACTTATTTACATGTTAATCACATCAACAAAATATCTTCATAGCAATGTCTAGACTAATACTTGATCAGACAACTGGGCACCATAAGCTAGCTAAGTTGACACATAAAATTTACCATCACATTTACTCAAGAAGTAATAAAATCTGTACACCTATTATATACAGTGATGGATTAAGAGAAATATGTAGCATGCAGAAAAGATGGAGAAAATGCTTTTATTGGTTGAGGAAGAGCAGGGGCTGAATGTCAGCTGTACAATATGCATATTTGCTAAAACCTTGGAAGGCCATCATCTATCATCCCTGTTAATCTGTTTCTCCATTTGGAGAAAAAATTGAAGTTTTCAATGAGTTCATTCTACTTGGATCAACAATCAATTCTCACGGAAGCAGCATTCAAGACATCATACGAAGTACTGCATTGGTAAATCTGCTTCAAAGTCCTCTTTAAAATTCTAAAAAGCAGAGAAGTCATTTGATTAATAAGGTGCACCTGACCCAAGTCATGGTCTTTTCAACCACTTCATATGCTTATGAAAGCTGGACAACAAAAAAGAATACAGAAAACAAATTGATGCATTAAAATTGTGGTGTCAGTGAAGAATACTGATTACACCATGGACCACCTGAAGACTGAACAAATCAGTCTTTGAATAAGTGTTCCTTAAAAGTGAGGAAGATGAGAGAGTTCTGGTAAAATGGCAGAATAGGCAGAAAGACTGCACACACCCTCTTCAACTAAGAAAGGGGAATCAATTAACACAGATACAGAAGATAATCCTGGAGCCCTCAGCTTTGAAGGGAAGGATATAGAAGTGGACTAAATTCCAACTAGTAGAAGAATTTGCATGAAAACACCAAGAAAGGAGACATATGGAGCTGCGGTCTGGCTGTGATCCTGATGACACAGACAGCTTGGATATTGCTGAGTGGTGTTAGGACCTAGAATTAATCTAAAAATAAGCCCTGCTAGCCAGGGACTCCATGGAGAACTACTCTGGTGGCTGGTGAATAAAAGGGGAAGCAGTGAAGAGGAAAGTGGGCTGAGCTGTGAATTTTTGCCTGTCCAGGGGGCTCAGCCTTTTGAATGTTTACAAGTGGTTCAACCATTTTGGATATTTAAAATGACAGGTTCTCCCAGAGACCAGCAACTTCAGAACAAGTTCCACTTGCCAGGAACCGCAGGGACATTCCAGATGCCAATGACTGGAAAGGTGTGATATTCCCTTTGTTACTGTTATACTCTACACCCACTTGGTGAATGGAGGTACAGCCATCCTTCACTCCCATCCACCTTCTGGACCAGTCTGTTTGGTAGGATGGAGCCTGGGTGCCCTGTCAAGCCCTGCCCAGATTCCCTCCACCCCCCACTTTTTTTTTTAGTTGCTTTGTTTTTGCCTGTTTTAAAATTATTATTATTATTACCATTCTTATTGTTTTTGTTATTATTCTTTATTCTTCCCTTTCCAGGTTCTAGTTTTCAGCTTTTTCTCTCTTCCCTGTTCCTGGTTCAATTTTTTTTTTTCCTCATGGTTAACTCTGTTCCTTGTTTATCTTTTTGCATTTTTTTTTCCGTTCATTATTCTCCTACTCTACCTTTTTCCTCTTATTGCCCACTTCCCAGATATTGTGTTTTTTTTTTTTTTTTTTCTTCTTTATTTCTTTGGTTATTGTTCCTGTGTGAGTACATGGTGTTTTTTGTCCACTTGTTTTTACTTTTTTGAAGGTTATTCAATTGTTATTTTTGTCTAACTGAGTGGGAGACAGCAACAGTGCCCATACAACACAACAACATCCACACCTCCTGCAGCTTCACTTACTGAGTGAAAGCCACCACCTCCTTCCCCACCAATGGGCCAATGATAAACAACCACCAAGAAAAGCCTCACTCACTCTCAGCTGCTCTTCACAAACACTTAACAGAGATCTAAATCAACAAAGTCACAATGTCTCAGAGAAAACAGACCATCACAGTCCACACAAAGAAGCAAGATAAAGTGATAGAAACAAGAGAGCAGGATTCAGGCCAAGAACACATCCCTGAGGAAAGAGCAGCATTGGAACTCCCTGATAAGGAATTAAAAGGAATTATATTTAGGTATCTTCAAAGGAATGAGAGACAGATCAAGGAAAATACTGAAAAATTAAGGAAAACACAGACAAAACCCTAGAACAATTTCAGAAGAAAATACAAGAACAAAATGACAAAATAAATGAAAAATTAGAAATGATTCAAAATCTGCAGATAGAAATCCAGAAGATTAGTACTAAATTTTCAGAAATAGATAACACATTGAATGGGCAAAGGAGTAGAATTGAATCCATGGAAGACAGAATTAATGAGATTGAAGACAAATAATTGAATACTTCTTTGGAAAGGGATCAATCAGTAAAAAGACCTTCAAAAGGAATAACCTACATGTCATTGGAATCCCAGAACAGGAAGAGAAAAATAAAACCACTGAGAAAATTATCCAAGATTTGTTGGAAGAGAACTTCCCTGATGTGATGAAAGAAGAGAATATATCCATTCAGGAAGTCCAACTAACTCCAACCCCAAACAGGATAGACCCTAAAAGAAAATCACAAAGACATATCAAAGTCATCAAAAACAAAGACAAAGTAAGAATCCAGAAAGCAGCATGGGAAAAACAAAAAGTTACTTACAAATGAGAATGAATAAGAATAAGCTCTGATTTCTCAGCA
>NW_006921724.1:6563671-6565354 GCF_000298275.1 Orycteropus afer afer
TACACTGAATGTTAATGGATTAAATGCACCACTCAAGAGACAGAGAGTTGCAGATTGGATAAGAAAACAAAACCCATCAATATGCTGTCTACAAGAGACACATCTTAGAGACAAAGACAACAATAGACTAAAACTCAAAGGTTTACTGATTTCCACAGGAAAGGCATAGAGAGGAAGGCATAGAGAGGTACATAGGAGGTACAGACAACAAAGATGAACCCTTTTGCACTGTACTGCATTGTCAGTGAAGGCAAACATGGATATATGGGTGGACAGGCTGAACTATTAAGTATGTCTATGTGGGGAGGGGGGAGTGTGCCCATAGGGATGGCAATGTTTCTGCAAGTGTATTTGTATGTTCTGTAAGCATTCCCAGGGGTATTGCAGAGCTGACAAGGGACAATGTTGTAGCCACTTTTTGGCCACAGCCAGCTACCCAGAGGGAGCAAGTAGTTGAACCTGTGGACTTGGGACCATAGTTGCAGGGGACATCAAATTCAATTGGCATAACACACTACACAAAACATTCCACTTCCTACTTTGGCGAGTAGTGACTGGGATCTTAAAAGCTTGCAAGCAGCCATCTAGATGCAACAATGGGTCTCTCCTTGTCCAGAGAAAAGAAGAATGAAGAAAACCAAAGATTCATGGAAACAATTAGTCCAAGCAACTGGTACACCATGTGATCTTCAGCCTATATGACTATGAGACCAAAAGAACTAGATCGTGCCTGGAAACCACTGTCAACCACTCAGAGGGGGATCTATGTAAGGAGTTCCTGGATAGAGTGAGAGAACAATGTGGAACAAAACTCAGAATCATTTGGGAAAAAAAAGGGGGGGGATGAGATTTTCAGGTCTGATAGACCCTGATGGAACCACTGAGAGTATGGTCCCTAGCTGCCCTTCAGGTCTGGAATTGAACCCACACCTGTGGCTTCCAGCCAAACAAAAGACAGGCATATGAGGTGAACATTTACACTAGGTAGCTACACTCCTTGGAGGGAACAATCATGGGAGTAAGAAGGACTGTGTATGCATAGGGCCATAGGTCAGGGGGCAGGAGTGTATGAAGGGAAGGACATTGGGGGTAACTATGGGGAAGAAGTGTGAGGGAAGCTGTTGCATTGTGGGAAATTGTAGTCAATGTCATGAGATAAAGTATATGTGAACTGCTGTATGGAAAGTGAATTTGCTCTGTAAATTTTCACCCAAATCACAACTGAAAAAAGAAAAAAAAAGTGAGGAAGATGAGATTCCATCTTGCTCACTTTGGACATGTTATCAGGAGGGGTCAATCAACAGAAAAGGATATCATGTTTGGTAAAGTAGAGAGTCAATGAAAACCAGGGAAACCTCAATGAAATAGATTGACCTAACAGCTTCAATAGTGTGCTCAAATATACCGATGATCATGAATATTGTACAAGACTGGGCAATGTTTTATTTTGTTATACATAAAGTCACCACAAATTGGTGCCAATGCGATGACAACTAACAACAACTACAACTTGTCCTTTAAAAAGGCAATGAAACCCAATCATATAGATTTAAACAGGTCAACTTAGAATATTTTTTAACATTTTATCTTAAAGTCAATTTGATCAGAAATTAGTATTGCCACTCCTGCTCTCTTACAGTTGCCATTTGCTTGATATATCTTTTTCCAACCTTTGATTTTTAG
>NW_006921724.1:6578525-6586682 GCF_000298275.1 Orycteropus afer afer
AATTTTCTCAGTGGTTTTGTTTTTCTCTTCCTGTTCTGGAATTCCAACGACACGTAACTTATTCCTTTTGATGGTATCCCACATGAACCTTAGACTTTCTTCATTTTGTTTTGATCATTTTTCTGATTGAACCCTTTCTGAAGAAGTATTCAGGTATTTGTCTTCAATCTCATTAATTCTGTCTTCCATTGCATCAATTCTACTCCTTTGCCCTTCCAATGTTCTTTCTATTTCTGACATTTTAGTATTAATCTTCTGGATTTCTATCTGTAGATTTAGAATCATTTCTAATTTTTCATTTATTTTGTCATTTTGGTCTTATATTTTCTTCCAAAATTCTTCTAAGGTTTTTTCTGTGTTTTCTTTGGCCTTTCTCTCAATGCTATGAGGATACCTAAAGATAATTCTTTTGAATTTCTTTTCAGAGAGTTCCAATGCTGCTTCTTCCTCAGGGATATGTTCTGGGTCTGTATCCTGCTGCCTTGTTTCTACCACTTTGTCCTGCTTCTTTGTGTGGACTGTGATGGTCTGTTGTCTCTGAGTCATCGTGGCATTGTTGTATTTAGATCTCTGTTAACTGTTTGTGAAGAGCAGCCAAGGGGGATTCAGGCTCTTCTTGGTGATTTTCTATCTTTGGCCCATTGGTGGAGAAGGAGTTAGTGGCTCTTGCTCAGTAAGTGACGTTGCAGGAGTTGTTGTTGTAGTTGTGTCTTATGGGGACTGTTGTTGTCTCCCACTCAGTTGGACACAAATTACAATTGAATAACCATGAAAAAACTAAAAGCACATGGACAAAAAGCACACCATGTAATCACACAGGAACAGTAGCCAAAAAAAGAAACAAGGGGACAAAAAGAAGAAAAAACAAGAAAACCTGCAATATCTGGAGATAGGGCACTAAGAGGAAAAAGTAGAGAAGGAGAATAATGAGAGAAAAAAAATGGGAAAAAATGGAAAAAGAAAAACAAGGAATGGAGTTATCCATGAGAAAAAAGGGAAAAACAAAACAACAAAAAAAACCTTAGATTAAAAAAATAAAAAATTTCAACCAGGAACAGGGAAAAGAAAAAATGCTGAAAACTAGGACCTGGGAGGGGAAGATTAAGAATAATAATAAAAAGGACAAAAATATTAATAATAGTTGTTGTTTTAAACAGACAAATACAAGCAAACTAATCACCAGAAAAAAGAAAGTGAAAAATAAAAAAATAAAAATAAGAGGAAAAAAAAAAAAGAATCAGTGGAGGACAGGGCAGGGCAACCACGCTCCGTCTGAGCACACAGACTGTGATGGAGTTCCTGTGGGCCCAGAAGGTACAGGGGAGTGGGGGATGGCTGCACCTCTGTTCACCAAGCAGGTGTGGGGTATAAGAGTAACAAGAAAAATGTTGTAGTTTTTCAGTCTTATAGGTCCGGAGTGTCCTTGGGGTTGATTATCAGGTCCAATTAAACAGCCCACAATTTTCAGGGGACAGAATGCATCTAATTGTCCATAAAAATGTTCACTGCAGGGATTCCATATTAAATAATGGCCTTGCTCCCATGTTAAAACATAGGCAGTTGGACCCTTTTCAGTCTTGCATGTGTGGGGTGACCTTGGGGTTGCTGGAAAGCAGAAGGTGTTCTTAAGCCCCAGGAATCTGTGAGTGCACTGTCTTTCTAAATATCCAAAATAGTCAAGCTGCTTTTAAACCTTCAAAATGGCAGTGTGCTCTGGACTGGCAAAAGTCCACAGCTCAGCCCGCCTTTCTCTTCACCTTCTCTGTTTACTCCCCAGCCACCAGAGCAGTCCTCTGTGCAGTCCCTGGCTAACAGGGTGATTTTTTAGGTTAATTCTTAGGTCCTACCACCACTCAGGAATCTCCAAGCTGTCTGTGCCATCAGGATCACTCAGGATCGCTGCCATACTGCAGCTCCGTATGTCTCCTTTTTTGGTATTTTCACGCAAATACTTCTGCTAGTTGGTGTTTAGTCCACTTTTATATCCTCCCCTTCAAGGCTCAAGGGTCCAAGATTATCTTCTGTGTCTGTGTTAATTGTTTTCCCTCTTCTTTGTTGAAGAGGGTCTGTGCAGTCTTTCTGCCTAGTCTGCCATCTTGCTGGGACTCTGTCTAATCTTTTTGAGTTGGTATTGTCAATTTGATCTCATATGAATAGACTTTAAAAGAGCATAATGCTCAGGGCAGACATTTTCCACTAAACTATTGTTTGGTTTTAAGAAGTCTTCAGGGCATAATTTTGGTTTAAGGTTTAAAAATTATCTCAGGGTAATGTTTCAGGGGTTCACCCTACTTCATAGCTCCAGAAAGATTGGAATATATGAGAATTTTGAATTCTGTTACAAATGTTACCCCTTTTGATCTGAATTCATCTATAGAATCTTTGATCAAAATGTTCTGTAATGGTAGCCAGGCACTACCCAGTTCTTTTTGTCTTGTGGCAAAGATAGTATTTGTTCATGGAGGCAATCAGCCACAAATTCCATTAACTTCTCCTATTCCTGATCTCTTTCTTTCTCTGTTGCTGCAGGAGTAGATACCACATTTTGTGCCTTGGGTGGTTGCTTATAAGACCTCAGGCACTTTACAATAAACTAGGAGGTAGAAAAGAAGCACTAAGCACTTTATTAGGCTAATTAACTATGATGTCTCATTCAAACCATGACCCTAAACCTATAGACCAAGAAACCAAATTCCATGAAGTGTTTGATTGTACATGAAAAGTCTCAGCAGCTACTCTTTATTTATTTGTCATTGTTTTACACATATGTATCACACAACTTTTGCCAATTCAGCTTTTTATAGGTGTACAACTTAATGATAATTTATTAGCCATACAACCCTACCATTAATCAGATTGATTTTTCCATTACTGTAAGCAGAAACTCAGTATAGATAGTCCCCAACTTACAATGGGATTCTGTTTTGATAGGAGACCATTAGCTACATCTTAGATGGCCACTTTTAAGACCTCAGTCACTACTCACCATGTAGGATGAGGAACAAGACTTTTATGTGTTTTGTTGTGCCAATTTACCCTCTACCTTACCAAGCATGACATCCTTCTTCATGGAATGGTCCCTTCTGACAATATGACCAAAGTATGTGAGAGGGAGTCTGTCCATTCTCATGTCCAAGGAGCATTCTGACTGTACTTCCTCCAGGACAGACCTGTTAGTTCTTTGCTCAGTCCATGGTACATTCAGCATTCTCCACCAACACCAGAGCTCAAAAGCATAAATTCTTTGGTCTTCTTTATTCATTGTCCAGCTCTCACATGCATAAGTTGTTGTTGTTGTTGTTATGTGCTGTTGTGTTGGACCTGACTCATAGTGACCTCTCCTTGGGTTTCTGAGGCAGAATCACTCTGGAAGTAGATTGCCCAACCTTCTTTCTGAGGAGTGGATGGTGGGTTTGAAATGTTGCGTGTGTTCTTCCCTTTTGGTTTCCTAACTCCAGGTCTTTTCATATTTTATTATAGTAATTGGCTTTGTCTGCTTGAGCTGCTCTTTGAAATCTGTTCAACTATTTTATCTTGTCATTTCTTCCATTTGCTTTAGCTACTCTGCACTCAAGGTCAAGTTTCAGAGTCTCTTCTGACATCCATTTTGGTCTTTTCTTTCTTTGTCATATTTTTAATGACCACTTGCTTTCTTCATGTATGATGCTCTTGATGTCATCCCACAATTTTTCTGGTTTTCAGTCACTGGTGTTCAATGCATCAATCTATTCTTTAGATGGTCTCTAAATTCAGGAGGGATATATTCAAGGTCATATTTTGGCTCTCATGGACTTGTTTTAATTGTCTTCAACTTCAAGTTGAACTTGTGCAAGACTAGCCTCCGCTGAATCCTTGATCTAGAGTAGACTCCTATTCACTGACCCATGTCTGATAATTACATGAATATGTAAATAAAAAACTTTTCTTTTTTTGATTTCCATTATTATTACATTTTATTATCAGTATTCTTATAAATCCTATCTTCATTTGTCAAGTGGGACATCTAAGAATGATAAATCAGCAAATTATACACTGCAACATTGTATGTAGTACATCTTATCAAGTATATACCTTATCATGATAAGATGTACAAAAAAACCCCAAATGATGAGTGTATGTGTGGTTCATCATAACTGAAATATGTTGTAAGTCAGAGACTTCATTACTCTATAAGCTATAAAGCTCCTTTGCTGCTTTCTTCCCACCCCTGGTAATTACTAACACACTTTGGTCTTTATACATCTGCCTCTCCTTATCTTTTTCTATGAGTGAGGTTATATAATATTTGTCCTTTTGTGATTAAGTTATTTTACTTAGCATGATGTCTTCAAGCTCATCCTCAATTTCATCATGAAATTGTCTTCAATTTCATCATATAAGATGAAAGTAATCTATACATGATCCTTATTGTAGCAAGTATCAAGATTTCATTGCTCTTACTGGGTAAGTAGTATTCTATTGTATGTATGTACCATATTTTGTTTATCCATTCATCCATTGATAGACATTTAGGTTGTTTCTACCTTTTGGCTATTGTGAATAGTGATGCAATAAACACTGGTGTATAAGCATCTGTCTGAGTCTCTGCTTTCAAGTCTTTTTCATATATACCTTAGAGTGTAATTGTTGGATCATACGGTAGTTTGCTTAGCTTTTTTGAGGAACCACCCTACTGTTTTCCATAATGGCTGTGTACCATTTTGCATTTCCACCAGCAGTGAATTATGGTTCCAATTTCCCCATGTCCAAGCCAACATTTGTTATTCCCCCCCCCCTTTTTTTTTTCAGTCTTAGCCATTCTACTGGGAAGCATAAAGAGGTTTTGAAATAATATCTTTCTCATTTTCAAAATGGAAAATTCTTAAATTTTGTCTTTGAGTGAGGCAGAGTGAATCAAATTTTGCATTAAAAATACTTTCATTTCATATAACAACATTCATACCTTATGATCAAGAAGAATATTTATTTATTCAAAAATGTATTTGGGTGTCAACTCAATGCCAGGAGTAGAAGTGCACTCTACAGAGTGTTAGTAGCTGTGACCCTTTTGAAATAGATCACTAGGCCTTTATTCTGATGCATCTCTGCATGGGTTCAGGTATATCCTAGTGCTTAACCATTTGTGCCACCCAGGGACATCTATGCCAGGTATTAGGGATGAAAGAGTGATCAGCATGACATGGCCTACCCTTGCTCATGACTCTGCCCTTTCTCATATATCTAGGAGGTGAGACATACTCCTTGAGGGGATAAGCTTACCTATTAATGAATTATTAAATAATTAAATATTTCTTAAAGAGGTTTATAGCTTATGTTGCATTTCTACTTCCAAAGACATACCCAGGATATCTTCTTGGCTGTAGGCCACATGATGTCCAGCAGATATGGCAGAGGCCAACAATCTAAGAACTTTTAAAGTTGAAGGCAGTATAAAAATGAGGAGGAGTGTATTAGTTCCCTGTGGCTTCCATAATAATGTACCACACGTTGGGTGGCTTAAAACAACAAACATTTATTCTCTCACAATTATGGAGGGCCAAAAGTCTGAAATCAAGGTATCAGCAAAGTTTGTTTTTTCTAGAAGCTCTGAGGGAGAATCTCTATGACTCTGTACTAATTTTTGGTGGCTTCCTACAGTCCTTTGCCTCTCTTGGCTTGTAGACACATTAATCTCTGCCTCCCTCTTCACATCATCTTCTTCTCTGTCTTTCCATTGTGTCTATGTGTCCTCTCTTTTTTCTGATAGGGACACTAGTCATTGGATTAGGGTCCTAAATGCCAGATGATCTCATCTCAAGAACTTAACTATATCTGCAGTGAACCTTTTTCCAAATAAGGTCACATTCACAGGGGTAGGAATTAGAAAAATCTTTTTGGGGAACACTATTCAACACATTGTAGGAATGAAAAACAGGAGTCTACTGGGTCCATATCTTAAGGTGGGAAATGCCAATACTTGGGGGGCTGCATGAACACTCAGATACTGCACATGGCCTCTGGTTGGGGAGGCATGAATACAGAGGAAACCACTGAAGCTGGGCCATGAAGTATCAGTTCTAGGGAGGAAGTCCACATTGTCTGCCTTTGTTGAAGCTGTCCACATACAGGGATTAAAACAGCAATGATGTGCCTGCACATGGTGGGTACCAGGAGCCATTACCATGAGCAGAGAGAGAAGCAAAGCCAGTAAATGAGGCAGGATGTGGATTTTCTTTAAAGTCCCTTGATTTCCTGAAATTGTACACAAATGATGTATTTGGTATAAAAAATCTGATGAAAAGCCCTAGGTCATCAATATATAGTGTCCCCATAAATAATCCCAAGGGAGTATTTTGAAAGATTGCCTGGTACAACTCTGCACCTTCAGGCAGGATCTCACTTCCAAGAAGATGAAAGTAATCTATACATATTATTTTTTTTCATAAATTACAGAGCCACATTTTTTGTATTTTAATTCAGCAAGGTGGAAATGTTCTCCAAGATCTAATATATGAAGCTGTAGATCTAATTCTCTTGAAGTTTTCTCAAAATTTATTTCCCAGCTCCATAAATTTAGTGTATATATTTTTGCTTAGGTTGGCAGATGAAAGGTTTTAATATTTCTATATTACTGGTGGAGGAAATGAGACACTGAAAAATGGAGAGATTTCTCCAAAGTCATACAGGAAACCATTGATCATGGAGTTCTAAGCTTGGCTCATGACTCCATCCACTCTGTAATATAGTGCTGAGTGGATCTGAGGAAAGTTATAAATGAGGAATTGTTGAGGCTGGTTAAATGTATCAGTTCATGTAAGAGTCAATAATAGTCGTATGGACTCTAAAAGGAATAGAGGAGTTGGAGAGAGGAGTGGGAAAGAAGGAGGAGGAGAGAGCCTATAACATTTGGTAGGAATAAGTAAGCAAGTGATGTGTGTCTCTGTGTGTGTGTCCTATCACTGCTTTATGAAGTGGTTGTCAAATTTGATGCTTATGAAGACAACATGGAAAGGTTTTAAAGACGACACATTTATCATCCTGAATCTGTTGCCACTGAGTCAGTTCTGACTCATAGCACCTTCACGTGTGTCAGAGTAGAGTAGAATCATGGTCCATGGTTTTCAATGGCTGATTTTTTCAAAAGTAGTTCATCTGACCTTTCTTCCAAAGCATCTCTGGGTAGACTCCAACCACCAAGTGTTTGGTTAGCAGCTCAGCATGTTAATTATTTGTACCATTCAGCAATTCTGAGAGGAGTCCAGGGTGGGATCCTGAAGTCTATGTGTTGGATGGTTCATCTCAAGTGGTCCCACTGCTCCAAGGGAATAGATGGGGTTAGCAGTACAGCCCACTGGCCAGGAAGTGACTAAAAGTGTGCTGTAGTGGCCTGTAGAACTTGTTAGGTGTGTGGAATTTTCTGGGTGTGCTCTCAGATTCTTTGAGTGTAACCCACAAGATTTGATTTCCTGTGGCACCTTGCCTGCCCCTTTGTGCCCATATGCAGCATTTGTGTTCTTTAAAACACACAGTTCCACAACTCATTAACAGGAGATCCATGTATTACCCTAGTTGTTTAAGATTCCCTGGGGAGATGGGGAATAGGGATTAGGTTGTATAGCACATGGTAAAAATTTATGAAATTACCCTTAAGGTACTTCTACACTTTCCCTGAGATGTCCCTAGGTAGTAGAGTTAATGGACGCTGCTACTAAGTGAAAGGTTGGCATTTTGAGTCCACTCAGAGGTATCTCAGAAGAAAATCCTGGTGATCCATTTCCAAAATATCAGCCATATGTCTGTAGAGCACAGTTCCACTCTGATACACATGGGGTCACCATGAGTTGAGATTTTCTCAGTGACAACTGGTATGTTGTTGTTATGTGCCGTCGAGTTGGACCTGACTCATAGCGACCCTTCCTTGGGTTTCTGAGGCAGTATCACTACAGAAGTTGATTGCCCCATCTTCCTTCCGAGGAGTGGCTGGTGGGTTTGAACCGCCAGCCTTCTGGTTAGCAGTCAAGTGCCTTAGGCACTACTCTACCAGAGTTCCTAAGGTAAAACAAGCCTCCAGGAACTGACGGAATACCCATTGAGTGTTTCAACAAGTGGATGCCTGCTGGAGGCACATACTCGTCTATTGCAAGAAATTTGGAAGACAGTTACCTGCCCAACTGACTG
>NW_006921724.1:6586782-6592512 GCF_000298275.1 Orycteropus afer afer
CCCATCTTCCTTCCGAGGAGTGGCTGGTGGGTTTGAACCGCCAGCCTTCTGGTTAGCAGTCAAGTGCCTTAGGCACTATGCTACCAGAGCTCCCGACAACTGGTATATTTCCCTGAAATTCCTCTCCAAGAGCTTGCCATTTTGTCCATCCTCTCACCCATAGTCTTTGTAACACCCTGCACTATCCCAAACAACTGCACACACTGACAAGCAAAGGCACAGCCCACCCTGGATACCACCAATCTCATTTTCTCCCTTGGAAAATTGCATCAACTGTTTATTGTTCTCCAAGCCCTCGGCTGTTGTAAACTTACATGTGCTTGTGTATTACTATGCACAGGTCTGCATCATGGCCTAACCAGCAGCAGACAGGCTACTCCTTGTGTCCCCACAACCTGTCCCTTCTGCTGGAGCACAGCCAGCAAAACTATGCAGGGTGACACTGTCAAGATTGCCAAGAGGATTTCAGTCTCCAGCTCAAGCATCTGGGTGGTTGAAATCCCTGACAAGAGAGGTCTCTGGGTGGAGTTCTGTTGCTAAGAAATTAGTTTTCCCCTTGTCTTAATGCTGCCATAACAACAACAACAAAAACACAAGTAAGTGGCTTTATTTTATTTTCTCAGAGCTCAGAGGGCTAGTATTCTGAATTCAGGATGTCAGCTTTAGAGAGAGGTCCTTCCTTGTCTATTTCAACTTCTAGTAGCTGCCAGCTATCCTTGGCATTCCTGGGCTTGTAGATTCATCTGCATCTGCGTTCACATGCATTTCCCCATCCATTCTCTTCCCCATGTGTGTCTCTGGGTCTATTCTGCTCTTTTTATAAGACACCATGCAGATGTGATTTGGTTAGGACCCACCCTCCTCTGATATTAATTCATTTACATAACAAAAGAAAACCCCTATTTCCAAGCAAGGACATTTTCATAGGTACAGGGGTTAGTATTTCAACCCATTTTTTTTTGAGATACAATTCAATCCATATTCCTCCTCATGTGGTTCAGCAAGCCCCTGTTTCCCACCCTCAGTCTTGTGTATCAGCAGATAACATCAAGGCCCTAGTTCCTGACCACAACTATCCCTCCTCCTGTCTCATCTCCCACAGACTAACCATCTTTGGGAATTTAAATACATTCTACCTGGAACTTTACAAGTGCAAATATCAGGGAAGCAGTTGAGGAGAAATGAGTAGGAGAGGAGAGGGAATGAGCTGATGAGGAGGGGGTTGCCCAAATGTACTGGCAGGCAGAACCATTATTAGCTTGCAGATGCTTCAGTGTGGTCAGAGCAAATGATGCCTGTTCCTATTGTGTGAAATATGAGTTATTATAATGAATGTGTCAATCTTCTCATTGGAAGGGGTTTTCTATAGACACAGGTCCTATGTAAAATGGTTAGACACTAAGAAGATTGATTTCTACAAGCCATGGAAGAAACTTGTTTTGTAGCTTGATGTTTACATTTACATGTTCACATGGTGCAGGCAGGGCTCTAAGCCAGGAATCCTGGCCTGGCCTCCTGCGGAAGCCTGGGAGCAGTTAATATCTGCTTAGGGGACATTAGACCTTTCCACCATGCTCTTGAGTTGGCACTGAGGGAAGGAGTGTAATGGAGAATGATGTCAAGGAGAGGAGGATACAGTGGGTTGCTGGATTAAGGAGAGAAGAAATGTAATAGGCATGGGTTGAGTTGGCTCATCTCTGCTCACAGAGTAGAGGGTCCAATGGGCAAGTATGAAAGAAACAATAGGAACTTGGGGAGAGGAAGGTGTCAGGGGACTCTGGAATCTTCCTATCAGTCCCATTTAGCTCTCACCTCAGCACTGACTAGACAGTACAGGGAAAATTTCCTGAAGTTTTCCCTTCCAATTCTTCCCTCCACAAACACATACTGATGCTTTGTTGAAAAGCTGTTATTGCTCATTTTCTTCAGAAACAAATCTGGATCCACAGCAATAACACACATTGGGGGAAGTTTCAACGGAGTGTTAAAGTTTTTGTTAATTACCACTGAGTGGGGCTCCAGCTTATGTCCTCCTCCAACAATTGCTGGACATTCTTTCATTATGTGTCCAAAACAAGTGAGTTGGACAATGTTTTGTTGTGATCTACAGGGTGTTCACTGGCTGACTTTTGGAAGTAGATCCCCAGGCCTTTCTTTCTAGTCTGTGTTACTCTTAAAGCTCCACTGAAACCTGTCAGCATCATAGCAATATACAAGCTTTCACTGACAGATGGGTGCTGGCTGCACTTGAGATACATTGGCTGAGAATTGTACCTGGTTCTCCTGCATGGAAGGTGAGATTTCTACCCCTGAACTACTACTTCTTCATTAATGAAGTTCAAACACTGTATATGGTATTTAGGATCTCTGGGTGGCATAGTGCCTAAGGCATTTTACTGCTAACCAGAAGGCAGCCACTCCTCGGAAGAAAGACTGGGCAATCTACTTCCATAGAGATACCACCTTGGAAACCCAAAGAGGGGTTGTTATGAGTTGGAACCAACTCAATGGCAGTGAGTTCAGTTTGGTTTGGCATATGGAATTTACCTGTCACAATTCCATCTTGAAATGTGCATTCTAGCTAGAAATCTCTACATAGGACCATTTTTCATGCTTTCTCCTTTGATAGTGCCTAAGGAAAGCACTCCTTTTGCCACCTTTTTGTTCTTCAATATGAAGCTCATGGAAACTCTCCTAGGAATTGGTGGGCTACCACCAGAGCCAGGTCAAGGGACAAATAATGCTGGCACCCCGATGACAACATTTAAGGAGCTACCCACTCTTGGGTTCACACAAAGTAGGGTCAGCCCTTGCATGAACCCAGCAATAAGCATCTCTTAATTTTGCACCTTGTTTGGTGTCACCACTTCTCACTTCTTCCTCTAAACTAAAGAAGTAGCATCTGTGAATCCACTCCATGGAGTTTCAATTATAAGTCATTCAAATATTCACAGGTCTCTTTAGGGCATTTCCAAATCAAGGCAGCTCCAAGCACAGTTCTTTGGACTCTATCCAGGAGAAGTCACATTAGGTTGTTCCCAAGCAGTGAGGACACAAAGAAAAGAGCAAAGGAGAGAATTCAATTTTGTCAAGATTATTAGAGTGGGAAGGTGCAGATAGTCACTGATAGCAGAATGTCTGGAGAAGAGAGGAACAGAGGCAGGATGAAAACTCCATGTGAATAGGTACTGAATAGTGTGGTGTACCCACCAAAATTCATGTCCGTCAACAAAAACCAACTGCTGTTGAGTCTGACTCATAGCAACCTACAGGACAGAGTAGAACTACCTCATTGGGTTCCCAAGGCTGTATTCCTTACAGAAGTGGACTGCCACATCTTTCTCCCATGGAGCAGCTGGTAGGTTCAGGATGCTGACCTTTTGGTTGGTAGCTGAGATTTTTAGCCACTGTACCACCAGGGATACTTCATGTCCATCAAGAACCTCATATATGATCTTATCTGGAAATAATGTTATTCTGCAGATGTAATTAGCTAAGATGTGGTCATACTGAATTAGGGTTGGTCTTAAATCCAATGAGTAGTGTCCTTATAAGAAGGTCACGTGAAGACACAAAGACAGAGAAGAAGGCCATACATGTGATGATAGAGGCAGAGATTGGAGTGCTGCATCTAAATCCAAGAAACACTAAAGATCTCAGAAAAATGCCAGAAGCTGGAAAAGGCAAGGAAAGATCTTTCTCTAGGGCCCTTGGAGAGAGGACTACCCTGCTGACACCCTGAACTTGGACTTCTGGCCTTCAGAACTGTGCAATAATAACTTTTTGTTCTTTTAAGCTACTAATTTGTGATACTTTGTTAGCCACAGGAAACCAATGTGATATGAGAGAAAGAGAGGGAGAAAGAGAGAGAGAAACAGAGAGAGAGAGAGAGAGAGAAACCTGAGTTTGCAGAGTAGAGAGAGACAGGTGGAGGCAGTTGAAGGGAGAGGTTGTGGTGGTGATGGCAGGGATAGAAATGGAAGGAAGAAAATCAGAACAGGGCCCGTCCTAACTACTGCTTCCACGTGCAGCTTTTATTGAGTCATCCTGTGTTTGGGGTGGAGTGAGGTCCTTCAAAGGATGGCTGAGGACTTGACAGCTATACATAATTTCTCATTTACTTATCTGCATGAGCTATTTGATAGACACTGCTTGGGTAGGTTTGTATGTCCAATGTGTCTTGTCACTTGTAGAGGATATGCAGTTACACATAATCATGGGGGACCATGTTTGAATGAAGCTGGCAATGAAACTGGCAAGTTGCAGGATACGTGACTGTCAACCACATATCCACCACTCTGTGCAGCCACCATCATTCCTGTTGGCAAGATGTCTCCCAAGTCACAAATCTACTCTGCAGACTTTTCAGAGTTCAGGATTGAGCTTAAGGATGTAACTTTTTCACTGAGAGGCTGAACAATGATGAGACCTTTAACCATCCAGGGTCCAAACTGAGTGTTCTTTGCAGCTCCACTGTAGTCCTGACTGCCTAGAATCCAACTTGGTGGGGTCCTTCTCATCTCTGTTCACTATGGGACTCCAAATTATGGGAAACAAAATCAGTGTTCCTGCCCTGTCCTGGGACCATCTGGTCATTTCCTTCCATGAGAGGGGATAAAGTATCCCAAGGACAGTAAGCTGAAAGATTTGGGGTTAGGTGGGGGGGGGAGAGAAGAATATTGAACTCTCTAGGCTGACGTTGGGCCTACCAAGGGTAGGGAAATCCCAGCTCCCAAGAAAGCATGGGAGAATGTGGGAGACCTTGAACTGATATGCTTGGAACTTCTCTTAGGAATACACACCTTCTTTTGATTGACATTAAAAGATATTGTTCATGGACTCCTTGGGTCATGCAAATACTTTACCCAGTCATCCGTAAACCTAAAGGTTGGATGTTCTAGTCTGACCAGAGGTGCTTGGTGATCTATTTTTTTAAAAAATCAGCTATTGAAAACCCATGGAACACAGTTCTACTCTGACACACAAGGGCATCATGAATCAGAATTGATGCCACGGTAACTGGGATTTCTACTTTTATAAATAGTGTATTCTTGAATTAGTGACCATTTGCTTCCTAGTGCTGATCTTTGTATATCTATATAACTCTCCATATAATATACATATAATTTCAATAATAAAATTAATATTAATATTAATATTATATTACTAAAATAAAAACATTTACTTATTAATAAAAATAAATTGAAAAATAAATAATTAAAAAAGAAATCCATTGCTGTCAAGTTGACTCTAACTCATTGTGACCCATGTATATCAGGATAGAACTGTGCTCCATAGGGTTGTCTTGAATGTAATATTTACAGAAGCAGATTGACAGGTGTTTTATCTGTGGTGCCACTGAATGTGTTCTAACTGCCAATCTTTTGGTTAGCAGCAGAGCACAAACTGATTGCAGAATGCAGAGACTGGAAAAAAAGTATATGTATATAAAAGCCCTAGTGACCCAGTGGTTAAGTGTTGGGCTGCTAACCAAAAGGTTGGCAGTTCAAACTCACCAGCTGCTCTGTGGGAGAAAGATGAGGCAGTCTGCTCTGTAAAGATTTATGGCCCTGGAAACCCCATGAGGCAGTTCTACTCTGTTCTACAGTGTCGCTATGAATAACGGCAGTTTTTAATTTTTTTTCTATGTGTGGATGTGTATATATATGTATATGTATATATGTATATATATATATATATATAAAATGAGTTTTTACTTCATTTATCTTT
>NW_006921724.1:6592926-6604442 GCF_000298275.1 Orycteropus afer afer
CTTTCCCTAGCTCTGGTGGCATAGTGCCTAAGGCATTTGACTACTAGCCAGAAGGCTGGCAGTTCAAATCCACCAACCACTCCTCAGAAGGAAGGTTGGGCAATCTACTTCCGTAGTGGCACTTCCTCGGAAATCCAAGAATGCGTCACTATTAGTCGGATGCGACTCCATGGCGATGAGTTTGGTTTGGTTTTGGCAGAACTTGGAGCAGTAACCCAGCCGGTCATTTCGCTTCGTTCCACTAGGTGGCCCTTTGCACTCTCAGATACTCGTGAGGCTTTCAGACAGGTGAATGAATTTCATTGGCTTCTGGGAGGCATGATGCCACTAGGCATCCCTTTTTAAGACAAAAGCCAGGACCAGGAGATCGCGATCCTTGAGCAACCCTCCCTGTGCTGAGCACTGAGATTCGGAAACTGTTCTGCTAAAGCCAACATGAGTGAGGTGAGTGACGTTTTTCTACTTGGAGAGGAAAACTTAGGGGTCAGGAGAGGAGACCTTGGCCGTATAGTAACTTAAGAAAATGTGGTGGGTTTAGTGAATGATTGGGAAGAACACATCCATCTGTACTTATTTGTCTTGAAGACTGACTCTGTTTGCATCTTGGTGGCAATGGCATGAACAGTATTTGGTTAAAGTTGCAACTTTGGTTAGCTTTAGCAAGAAATAGGGGTTAATTGCTTGCCCCTGATATAACTGTGACTTTGGAAAGTGCTTTGGGTTTCATTCTCTTATGAAAGCGTGTGCTCCTTGCATCCTGCCTGTGTGTGTTCTCTTTGGTGGATACCTTTCAGAGTGCTAGCAGGCAGGCCATCTGGTGAAAGTAAGCTTTGGAAGAGAAGTGGGAAAGGATTTGCTGTCGAGCGGCATTTTATTGCATTGCCTGTACAAACTACATCTGTAGTTCATCAGAGCACTGGGAGAAAGAAATGCAAATAGTATCACTCATGAAAAATCTATGTGGGTAGATATGTGGCTATAGGATGGGAGGAGGCATTGGTAGAAGACAAGCTACAATATAAAACTGAAATTCATTTCTCTGAAAATGGTTATACAGCATATTTTGTTGTGGCAAACTGATAACTAATTTTATTTTTAAAAAGAACATGTTCTTTTTCTTTCTTTTTTTAATGAGGCAGATTTTAGGTTGTAAAACAGCACCCTCTAATTCATGTAGATAACCCAGCCAAATCCACTTTCATTTCCTATTGGTTGGCACTCAAATAATTACTTTTAAAGATATGTTATCCTCTCTCTCTCTCTGTCTCTCCCTCTCTCTCTCTTTTTGACAGACGAGTGATGCTGTTTTTGGAAGTCTAGAGTAAAATTAACCGCTTCAGAAATAAAATTTCCTCCTCACTGATTTTATCTCTCTGATGGGTGACTTTTGATATAAACATACCAGGAAGAGGGAGGGGCAGAGTAGTATAAAATTGAGGGATGATATTTGGGATGAAGCCAAGGACTTGAGCAGGAAAGAGAGTGAATTTGGGGTGGAAAACGGGAAGTTTATTAACAACTGCAGTAACAGTAACTATGACAACAGCTAACATCTGCCAAGTGGTCTAAGTGCCCAGCATGGTGCCAAACGTTCAGCCCGGGCTATCTTATGTGAACAACTTTGTGAGTTATCCCCAGTGGACAGATGAGAAAAATGAGTCACAGAGATGTTAACTAACTTGTTCAAGCTGAACAGCTAGTGGTTGGCAGACCAGCACTTGGACTGCAATGCTGGGTAGTTGACTGCCAGGTGGATCTTCATGTACAAATGCATGTGGAATTCTCTGAACAGCTGGTGCCAGAGAGGGAGGCAGGATGAGGGTGGGAGGTGAAGAAAGGAAAGTCGGCACTCTTCACAGGAGATAGGGTAATGAGGACAAGGCCCTCATTGCCTACAGACTTGGGTCCAGGGGCTTTCTACTGGATTTGATAGAGATTTCAGATTCAACTCACTTTATGTCAGCTCACCTGACTTGTGATGAGAAGAATTCTGTGTGGAATGGTAGTTTTTATATGCTACATAATGTTGTTGTTGCTGTTATGTGCCGTCAAGTCGGATCCAACTCATAACGACCCCTCCTTGGGTTTCCGAGGCAGTATCACTACAGAAATAGATTGCCCCATCTTCCTTCCGAGGAGTGGCTGGTGGGTTTGAACCACCAGCCTTCTAGTTAGCAGTCAAGTATTTAAAAACCAGCTCATTGTTGGACAGCCCCTCTCTGGAGTCAAGTTAACTTCCTGGGGATTCTGCACTCCCACTAACTCTCCTGCCCAGCCTCATACACCTGGGATCTCTAGAGGCCACAGCTCGGCTGTGCTCACTCTACTCTGTGGATCTCCAGGGAGTCAGCGCATTTCCTGAGCTCACCCCATTATTAGGGTCACAACCTCATTTCACTGAATGTGTAATTGGGGCATCTCTGCTGAAACTGCTCCCTGCCCCCCAGCATTTCACCAGACACGTTTGCAGTGCTAAAACTTCTTTTTGGCCTTTTCTGTGTTGATGAAATTCCATGAAATGCAATTCCCACTTTTTTGCCTCCTTTGGCTGCTCATCAAATCCCTTCCAGCTCTTTCCACCTTTCTTTTTCCTGATCCTTCTGTATCCATCTCCTCCTCTCAAATAATATGATATCATCTCCAGGTTCCTGCATCTTTATTTCTTGGAGAGCAAGAATTTAAATCTGCTTACAACATTTAATAAAGTTGAACATAAGCTCCTTTCTTGGGAGAGAACTGGATACCCGTTCCCCCTGCCCCTCACAAAAGATTTTCTTTGGTTGAATGAGGCAGAATTAAATGTGGCTAGTGGTTTTAATAACTCTCAGGCAAGAGTGGATGTCATAGGATCATTTACTCACTCTTGTGACTAATTGCTGTGTGGGTCAAAGCAAATGGTTTATGGTCTGACTTCAGGATTTATTTGGGTCTGGTGTTTAAATTGTTGCTGCTTCAGTCATGAGTGTTTGGGTCCTGTTGCAGAAATTCTAGAACTTTCTAGCTGTTCCTGGGGCCATCTGTGCAGGAGATGGGCTGTGCAGAGTATACTCCCAAAGGACCAAGTAGTTCCTAAGGTCTGTTCTGCAACTTAAAGTTCTTACCTTAAAGTTCTTAAAGTCCCCATTGACTTTCAGGTGAAACAGCAAAGTGCGCCTGAGAGCTGTCTCCAAACTGGGCAACTTTATAGCATCACGTCTTCATCTCCTGTAACTTTTTTTTTTTTTTAAGGGAGAGAAGAATGACATGTGATTGAAAAGAGCGCTCAAGTATAGCAGGGAAAGTGAAGTCCAAATTTAGGGCAATGTGAGAGAGCGGAGGTGGTTTGTGGGGGTGTCTAATTTACATTTCTGTATTAAAGTATGTCAGATGTTCTTGGAGCAATTGAGGAGATGGATTGAAAGACAATTTAGCAGGGATCACATTGAAGGATTAGCCAGATCAGGATTTCTAACCTTCAAGGCCCATGCATACAAAATACCTTCTCTTCTATCTCCATGGGACTCACCATGCACCAGAAAAAGTCTCCCTTTGTCTAGACACCTAACATGGTATTTTGAAAAAGAAATTCGATGAACAATGGCAATTGGCTTCATGTTCTTATTTAGGTGTTCATTTTCAAGGTGCTTTCCAAAGGAACTTACTTATACAAGCCAGGAGCAGATTTTACTGCATAAAGGGAAAGGTTTGTAGAGTTGATTTTTAAAATGACACTATCACCCTATTTGGGGAGAAGTTCCCCAGTTGAGTAATACTTCAGTTGACAGGTCTGAATTAGAATTAAGACCCCTTTAGGAAAAGCACCCTCCCAACATGTTGGTTTTCTTGTGATGAACTTTCTTCTTGCATTGGCTTAAATGGGATGTTGTAACTCAATGCCAAGTTTATGGGCCTTTCTTTCATCCAAATATTTGCCCTCAGGAAGGGTTTATGTTTGCGTAAGTTGCTTTGAACAATGCCAAGGACGTTTAAGGGCAAATCCCTTATACAGTGAACTGTCTGAGAGCTGGAACTTGATGAGATGGCTTTATTTTTCCAGGTCTTGCAAGTTTTCCATCTTTGTGTGCAGTCTCACTGTTTTTCTGTCACTCTCTGTTAGTAGAAAATATTTGCATTTTCCTTTTCTGACTGGTTTCTACCTTGCACATGTTTGACTTTTGTAAGTTTTACTGTATATAAAAATGTGCCGTAACCTCTAAGGAAAGAAGAAAGCAGTGAGTAACATTTTCTGGAGATTTGCAAGGGGGAGAATATGCCTACTTAAATCTTAGGGTGGGGACATAGAAAGGCCATGAGCTTTTGTTTGTTTGTTTTTAGCTAAAGCAGATGTTGGTTTTAAAAATATTGTGCACTATTGATTAGGGGCTAACATAGTCAGCCATCATAGTAACCCATCAGAAAGATAAACAGTAAAATGAAACAGACCTAAAATGAGAATTATTAGAGCTCTGGATTCTTTATGATGTAATAATGACCTGAAACAGATGCCAATGGGTGGATGATTAGATTGCAAGGAGCTGTATATTTTAGACCACTTAAGCCAAGATTCTGAGGGCAACTGCGTAAATTGTGGGTTTTGCAACTTGTCTCATGGCCTAGCAACAGAGGTCAAATGACAACTCAATTTCTTATGTAATTTTAACCTCATTTTGGTGCGTACCTATAGCAGAGGCATGGAAAGATCCAGCAAGGTCCATGTGATTTGGATGGACCACACAATGATAGACACTATCTTTGCTCTAATGGTGATATTGAGTCTAGAAAGACACCAGTGACAATTTGGCTTTGAAGTTTATCTTCTTTTGACTGTGAAGAGGCCAAAATTAAGCATGAAAATGTATTTGCTGGGCCAATGATTGTGATAAGATTACCATAAAATTTGTTTTTCCCATCCTGCATTTCATTATTGAATACCAAGGAATTAGAAAGTCTCACAGTTTTTCTCTTTTGAATTCTAAGAATGACAGAATACAAGATATATATATTTTTTTTTTCAGAAAGAAAAATGGAATAAATGACTCACAATTGATTGTATGAAAGGTTTAGTGAGGTAGTGTGACCAAGATTTTTTAAAATAGATTTGTGAAATGGAAAGTACCCTTATTTTATGATAAAAATACTTTCTGGATTATTATTTTTTAATTCTAGTCTATGTTCTCAAATGAAGTGTTATCATAGGTGGAAGTCACTTACAATTTGGTTATGGTCCTTCTGTTCTTTGTCCACTGGGCATACTGTCCTATTTGGACACATAAATAATACCATAAGCTCAAGTCTGGGGGTTTTTCACTAATTTAACCTGACTGTCTAGAAAAGGGGTTGTACTGGGGAGATAGAAGGGTTTTAGGGGATACATATGCACAGGTTTACACTATATTTGACTGATGATTTTTTAAAATAGAAAATAGCATTAAACTCATGCTGTTAAAGTATCTCAGGTTGTACTTCATTTATTTGTATCATCCTGTGTGGACTGTGAAAGACAGTTATGGTTTTACGTCATCCACTAAAGCTCTGCTTCTGGTTTGATCCATAGTACATGTTCTGTTACTAAGTAATCAAATGGATTTTAGGATGTGCATTTATCAGTTAAGTGACCAACAAACCAGACACCTTCTTTTCAAAATGCTGAGGTTTTTGTTGAGATAAGTTTGAAGATAAAAGTTCTACCTTTTATTCTTTACTCCTCATTTGAAACCTTTGCCATTTAAATCTTGAGTTGGAAATTGGTGCATTGTTATCTGTGTGAAATAATGCTTTCCTGATATAGGGAAAGAAAATGAGTAAAAGAAGGAAGAGTCTCAACAGAAAGAACTCTTGACATTTGAGAAAATGTCAAGGAAAATATAAGAGCAGAGGGAGGGAGGTAGAATTCTAATACCCTGTATTTCAGTCTTGTTTCCACTGAGACGACATCACTGCAAAGTTCTATGAAATTCAAACAAAAGGGGTTGCAGCCAGAGAGGCTGGGTCTGTGAATTCCTTGAAAAACTGTTTGCTATTTTGACATAAGAAACCAATTTAACTGCAGTTACAAGGGAATAAGAAAGACTAATTAGGCAGATCATTAGGAGCTCTGGTGGCACAAGGGTTAAGCACTTGGCTAGTAACTGAAAGGTTGGCAGTACAAATCCACCAGCAGCTCCTCTGGCCAAAAGACTAGATGATCTACTCCTATAAAGATTACAGCCTAGGAAACTCTCTAAGGCAGTTCTGCCCTGTCATTTAAGTTCCCCATGAGTTGGAATTGGTGCACAATTTCCAAGAAGACCATTAGTAAGATGGCCTGTTGTGATGAATCACAGTTGGCAAAGTTTTAAATTCTGGCATATTGTTGAAGGTAAAATATATCTACCCTATAGAAAAAAAAATTGCATATTTAATATTTTTAACTAATTGATAATTAAAATAAGAACATGTTAGAGATGGAATTGTGTATCCACACACCTGTGTCATCTGATAGGGTCTCTGCCTTCATATCATCCCCAGTCGTAAAGCATTTACCATTCTTCTTCCAGTCTTTGGAATGAAGTGAGGAATAAATAATGACTAGATAAACATTTTCAGTTCATTTTGATACAGGTGCCATTTAGGGAGAGATATGAGAACGTTCTATAGATCATTGCTTGTGCTACAAGCAAAACAAGCTTTCCATCCCCGTCAATGGCCTGAATCTATAAATTCAACATCCGTTTCTGGGCTGCTTTACATAAATGATTCAGTATAAGTTACACATCTCAGGCATCAATCTGCTTGAATATTGCTTGTGCCTTGCAAATAGCCCTAAATTTATGCCTCAAAAATCTCACTGAATTACTTCTCATTCCATTTCTGAAAGGAAAATGCTTGGGCATATTTATAGCATTGTTGGTGGAAAAATCAATCACCTACTAAATGCTATCATTTTATATTTTACCCTTAAACTGCCACCTTCTAAATGAAAGGAAGACAAATTAGAATTGTAAAGGAAGAAGGTAATTGTCCACAAATTGAAGTCTCCCCTGAAGAACATCCAAGACGAAGAATGCAAAATGTGAACTGCTAAGACTGTTTAAATGAGCTAATTTGCATAGTTTGATGGAACTAGAATGCAGAACTAGGTGTCCCTTTTTCTACAAGGTTTCAGGATCATCTTGGACTTTGACACATTAAACTGTCTTGAGTCATGTACACTTCAGTCCTCAACCCAATGGTCTGCAAGACACATCTTTCCATTGTTAGTTTTTAAATACTTGTTTATGACATTTTTATATTTGAGTTTGGATCTGTGTTGCCTTGAGATTCTGCTTTTCTTGGTAGGGAGTAGTTTGGAGTAGTTTGGAGCGGTATGAAAAAAGATATAGCCTTTCTGTCCTCATGGCACTATATTTGTGGCTTGGCTAATATTCTAATAAAGGGGCTAGTTATTTTAATTTTAATCCCCTGAGGGGAGGATCCCAGAGGATAACAATATTCACCAACGTTTTTCTCAATCAAATGAGAAATGAAAAATGTAACAAGGAAGCATGTTTTTCCTAGATCTATTTATTACTACGCTTATATGTCCATCATATGGCTAGTTTCTAATATTCAAAATCTAATTAAGAAAATACAACTGTTTTAAAATTTAAGATCCTTATGAATATAATTCCTTTAATAAGTGATCTCTACTTCACTAAGGGATGTTATAAAAATATCAGTTTTTTTGTTTTTCTTGAGTCTGACAAAATGGCTAAGACCATTGCTATCCTTTCCCTCCTCTTCTTTGACTTTTCTACAATCAGCTACCAATGTTCTAACAATGACCGTCTGATTCAGCAACTCTCTCTTCATTCCTTCCAGACCTCTAAAAACTTTGAGCAGGGATGCACATGTATGTGTACATGTGTGTATGCTATTGCTGTCAGTTGTCTTCCAGTCAATTATGACTCATGGAGGTCACATGTGTGCAGATTAGAACTTCTCAATAGGGTTATCAAGGCTATGACCTTTTGAAAGCAGATCTCCAGGTGGTTTCAAACTGCCAACCTTTTGGCTAGTAGTTGAGCACTTAACTGTTTGCACCATCCAGGAACTGTCTTGTATATGTGCTAATGGACATATCATAGATAATTATAAAGCATAGAAAAACAAGAGTTTAAAAGAATGAGGAAATGATTAAATAAACCATACTTTTCTATGTCTTGTTAGGTGTGATGGCCTTAATAACCCTAGCCAATAACTCAAGGCACACTATATACTTAAGAAAGTTAATTGCTTATGAGAAAGCATAGAAATCTAGAAATCAAATAATCTTCATGGTCTCACACTTCTTTTTCCATCTAATTTGATGATTATGACTTTCAAACTCATATTGGCACTCATGAAGAAGTTCTGTTAGTGCTTTGTTTTTTCCTTGTTGGCATTGGCAATATTGGTATCATTACTATTATTATTTAAGTCTCTTATTTTATTCATGGATCCACTTACCTACTGTATATTATATAATCTATAAATCCTCATATTTAAGCACAAGGAACTTCAATTTAGCACATGATGGTATGCTGAGAGTAAGCCAAACAGTGAGGTGTCCTATATGACCCCCAGTTGTGGAACTACCACTCCTCTCTATGTACAGAATGAAGATAGATGTGAACTATTGATACAACTTAAATTCCTTCCTAGAATCCCTTGTAGTACAAATGATTAACATGTTTGCCTGCTAACCGAAAGGTTGGTATTTGAATCTGCTCAGAGGCATGTCAGAAAAAAGGTCAGTTGATCTACTTCTGAAAAATTAGCCATTGAAAATCCTATGGAGTACAGTTCCATTCTGGCAAACATAAGGTTGTCATGAGTCTGAATCAACTCAATGGCAACTGGTTTTAATTTCCTTCGTATCATTCTCTAATCCTAAACAGATACAAATTCTAAAATTTTCTTCACCTTGTGACCTTTAAGCACATTACAATTCTGGAAGTGCCATTTTCTCTGCTATTGGTGTGAATGGTCCCCCCTGGAGTTGTGCAGTGCAAACTCTGTGCAGATGAGCATGGAGGCCCTGACCTTCCCTGGTTAAAGACCATTGACCTAGAGAATTACTGTCATTTCTCTAAGTCCTACTTAGAATTTAGAGAATTGAAGGAGGCCACCATCATCATTCAATTCAGAGCAGTTATTTTAAAATAAAGGACATGTGCTCAAAGGAGGGTGCCCTGGTGGCACAGTGCATAAGTGCTTGACTGCTAATTATAAGGTCATTATGAGTCAGGTTAGAACCCACAGCCATTCCTTGGGAGAAAGGTGTGACAGTCTGTTTCTGTAAGGATTTATAGTCTTGGAAACCCTATGGGGTAGTTCTACTCTGTCCTATAGGATCACTATGAGTCAGAATTGAATCAATGGCAGTGGATATGGCTTTTTTGTGTTTTGGTGCTCAAAGGTTAACTTTGTCCAAAACCACAGAGCTTTTTAAGGAAAAGCCAGATGAGGCACTGACATATTTCCTATGCTATTAAATTTCTCATTTTCAGTTATGTTCTGGAGACACCCAATTTCTTTACATTTGCCCCAATTCCATTTAGGACTTAGGCATGAAATAAATTAAAAATGTTATTATCCTGGATATTTTTATTAATCTTCAGTTAAAAAAAAGAAAAAGAACAATGACAGTAATCTTGAGTAAGCCATTTTTTCCATCATGACATCTTCTACTATATTTCTAGAGATTCTAGTGTCCCTCTGCCCTGCCACTTCTGCCTATGCCATCATATGTGGAGAAAGATAGTGGGGTCCATGTCAATATTTCTACTCCTGTAGAACATCTCGTTAAGACCTTTGCTGACAATGTTTTCTTCTACCTCATCCAGTAGAAGATACTTGCCTTGGTGTGAATGACTTGTATTAATCACCTTCATGCCTTCTCTTATCTTTCATATTTCTATCTGAATAAGAAAAAGCATTTGAGAACCCAAAACATAAAACTGTTTAGAAAACTCCTGCCCAGGGAATAATGGCTTTTTCTATGGTCAAAATGTTGCATGTATAATCTGCAATTGCATGTTTTATCCCTCAGTTTTTCTGCCTTGCAGATTATGAAATTCTAAAAGATAGAGGTTGTATCTTCTTCACCTTTGTCTCCCCAGAACATATTACTCAACTCACATTGATGGATTGTCCCTGTGTGTTGGATACATATATCCATAAGTGTTGGACAAATAAGTAAGACACAGTCCCTTCCTTTCAAAGAGTTTATAGGCTACTGGGGGTGTGTGTGGAGGCAGAATCATGTAAAAGTAACTGCACTATAAGGTCTATGTGTCTGGGTGGCACAAATAATTAACACACTCAGCTGCTAACCAAAAGGTTGGAGGTTTGAGTCCATCCAGAGGCACTTTGGAAGAAAGACCTGGTGATCTACTTCTGAAAAACAGCCATTGAAAACCCTATGGAGTTTTATATGTTTATATGTTTTACATGTCTGTGTTTTTCTCTGACACACTTGGATCACTGTGAATCAGAATGAACTAGATGGTGGCTAGTGCTTTATTGTTTAAACAGGGTGTATACAGACTAAAGATGATAAAATGGATGGTCAATGAAAAAGGGGAAGGCCCTAAATTAGATGACTGACACAGTGACTGCAACGATGGGCTCAGGTATAACAAGTATAATGAGGCTGGCACAGTGGAGGACTGGGCAGTGTTTTGTTCTGTTGTACATAAGGTTGCTATGAGTCGGAGCTGAGTCGACGGCACTTAACAACAATAACAACATACAGACTATGAGGGCTATGGTTGTTCAGTGGTAGAATTCTTGCTTTCCACGAGGAAGACTTGGGCTCAGTCCTCAGCCAATGCAACGCACATGCAGCCACCACTCATCTGTCACTGGAGGCTTAGGTGTTGCTTTGATGCTAAACAGGTTACAGTGAATCTTCCAGATTAATTTGGGACTAGGAACAAAGGCCTGACAATCTACTTCTGACAGAAAAATTTAGCCAGTGAAAGCTGTCTGGATCACAACAGCTCAATCCCATTGTGCATGGGGTTGCCAAGAGGGGTGGCTGACTTGACGACAGCTAACACAACAACAACATACAGATACAAGTTTATTTACTCCATAAACCAAGGGGCAGGGAAACATTGTTTAATTTGTTATTGTGCAGGGGTGGGAAGAGTAGAAATGTTCCGGGAAGATTTCCAAAGGAGGTGATGCTTACAAAAGTGTATTGAGTGAACACTAGCACCACCATGTTGTTGTTGTTGTTAAGTGCCATCAAGTTGTCTCTGACTCATAACCTCCTCATGTACTAAATGAAACACTTCCCTGTCCTGTGCCAGCCTCAGGATCTCTATTATACCTGAGCCCATCGTTGCAGTCACTGTGTCAATTCATCTTGTTGAGGGCCTTCCCCTTTTTCATTGACCCTCTACATTACCAAGCATATCTTTCTCCAGAGAATGGTCCCTTCTAACAACATGACCAAAGTAGGTGAGACAAAGTCTGGCCATTCTTGCTTCCAAGGAGCATTCTGGCTGCACTTCTTCCAGGACAGATTT
>NW_006921724.1:6611804-6616369 GCF_000298275.1 Orycteropus afer afer
TGGCCAGACTTCGTCTCACCTATTTTGGTCATGTTGTAAGGAGGGACCATTCCCTGGAGAAGGATGTCATGCTTGGTAGGGTGGAGGGTCGATGAAAGAGAGGGAGGCCTTCAACGAGATGGATTGATATGGTAGCTGCAATGATGAGCTCAAGTATAGCAGGGATTGTGGGGCTGGCGCGGGATCGGGCAGTGTTTCGTTCTGCTGTGCATGGGGTCGCTGTGAGTCGGAAATGACTTGATGGCACTTAACAACAACAACAACAATTTTTCAGGGGTGAGATGGTATCTGATTGTAGTTTGATATGCATCTCAAACATAGCAACAATTGTGAGGACGTTGCAGGTAAGGTTGTGTGTCATCTTAGCTGGCCTATGGTTTTGAGTGGTTGGCTGGAAGGAGTTATTCCCCATGATGAGATTTTAATCACTTCTATAGTGGAATCTGTTGTGAGCAGTTAATCATTTGAAGGAGAGCTGCCTTTAGGGCGTGGCCTACTATCAGCATAAATGCAGAAGTTTTGAGAAAGGTCTCTAGTTTTTTGGGACATCTGGATCCTTGGCATTTGGCCACATTTTAATCTCCAGTTTCTGGCTTTGAACCAGTGGCCTGCCATGTTGCCTGCTGATCTTGGAATTGTGCCATTTTAGCTGTTGAGCCTGGGTTCATCAGCCTTAGTGGCCAGCAGCTGCATGAGTCAGAAGAAACCTCCAGCTCCAGTGAGCCTGGAACAAGAGGCAGACCTGAAGCCCAAAGTTGAGGAACCTTCACCCAGCCCCTATAGATGGCACTTTGAATTTGGATTTCTAGCCTCCTAAACTGTTAGACAGGAGCTTTGGTGGTGTAGTGCCTGAGGCACTTAACTGCTAACCAGAAGGCTGGCTGTTCAAACCCACCAGCCACTCCTCGGAAGGAAGGTTGGTTGATCTACTTCCATAGTGATACTGCCTCGGAGACCCAAGGAAGAGTCGCTATGAGTCGGATCCAATTTGCCAGCAGTGAGTTTGGTTTTTGGTTTAAACTGTGAGACAAAAAGTTCCTGTTTGTTAAAACCATGCACTTGCTCTACTTCTGTTATAGCGGCACTGGAGAACCAAGACAGGCTCCTAACAACATCAACACTGACAAATATTGCAAGCCTGAATGTCCTTTTGTCTGTTATGTCCTTTGCCCATTTTTTTAGTTGGGCTATTTGTCTTGCTGTTGTTGAGTTCCTGAAATTTTCTATAATGCTTCATTTCTCTTTATGGCAGAGTAATATTCCATTGTATGTATATACCACTTTAGTTTTTCCATTCTTCTATTGATTAGCATTCTGGTTGTTTCTACCTTTTGGCCATTATAAAGTGTTGCAAAGACCATTCATTTACAGGTTTCTGTTTGAGTTTCTGCTTTCACTTCTTCTGTGTATATACCTAGGTTTGGGAGTGCTGGGTCATTTGATTGCTTTTTAGTGAAAAAAAAAAAAAAAGAATAGAAACAAAAACAGAGCTGATAAAACATCATTTAATTATTCCATTGAGATGTGTGGATCCTTCTATAAGTATATATACTTATTTATTCTAGTAGAAGTCTGGAATAGCTTTAGCCTGACCATGGAACCTTATTGTTTGAGCACATTTTCCCAAAATCAGATGGAGCTTTTGGGCTCCAATGAAGCCCACTTAGTGGCACACTTTAACAAGAAATATGGGCAACACTGACATACCCTGTAGGGCTGTTTAGAAGATGAAGTCATACAACTGATACAGAAACACTTGGAACATATAGTTTTTGAAAAAAGGGCACATGAATGCTAACCTATAACCACAATGTTAAAGTATCCCTGAACTCCGATTGTAAACATCTTTACTGAGTATTGATTGTTTCTTCAGTTGAAAGCTTCAAGTGACCAGTTTTGCTTGAGACATTTTCCATAATAAAGCTTTCTGTTTTCACCTTGTGGCACAAATATTTAAGTGCTTGCCTACTAACTGAGAAGTTGGTCATTCAAGTCCACCTGGAGGTATCTCAGAAGAAAAGCTTGGTGATCTACTTCTGAAAAACCAGCCACTGAAAACCCTACAGAGCACAGTTTTACACTGACACACTTGAGGTCACTGTGAGTCAGAATTGAGTTGTCAGCAACTTTTTTTTTTTTTTTTCCTTCGAAGTGCACGGAGTCCAGAGAGACACAGAAGATATATTAGGGTTGTTCAACGAAATATTTTTACACATTGGGCATGGGAAGTAAAGAGGTTTATCTTAATAATAGCCAGGATCAATATGTTCAGATATGAAGCAATCCAGTAGCATAAGCTTCTCCCATTCATAATGGCACCATTCCTGGAAGACAGCCTTGTTAAATTACAACTGAGATTGTTTTCCAGAAAATTAAGTCATTGTTTAAAATTAAGTTTAAAAGCAAAGCATTTAAAAAGGATTTGAAAATGAAATATGGGCCAAATATCCCCGTTACATTGATTTGCCAGATGATGCGGTAAGGCACATTTATTTCTATTGGGGAGGTGGTTAGAATTTTTACCTCCCCAGGGAGCAACCTATCCAATGGCCCATGTGGCTTTTACGTCTCTGGGTGGTGCAAGCAGTTTGTGCTCAGCTGCTAACTAAAACGTTCGTGATTTGAACCCACCCAGCAGTGCTGCAGAAGGAAGGCCTGGCAATTCGCTTTCGCAAAGATCACAGCCAAGCAAACCCTATGGAGCAATTCTATTCTGAAATGCTTGCAGTCATCATGAGTTGGAATCAAGTTGGAAAATAAAATATGAGGCATATATCCCTGTTATATTGAGTTGCTTGATGGTGAGGAGTGACACAGTTTAATAAGGAGATTGCTAGAATTTTCACTTCAGAGAGCAACCTATTGAATGATCCATGTCAATTTTAACCTGTCTCTCAATTCACTTAGTTAGCCATAACAGCTGATTAAGGACAAAACATTCCCCTTTCCTCCAAAAGTATACAACCTCAAACTTCTACCATTTTCTGAAGCTATTTTCGTTTTAGTTGAGCGGAAAAAAAACAAAAAAAACCGGCTGTTTCTTTATTACCAAAAAAGAAAGTCTCTTGCTTTGAAGCCTTGGAACACTGCCTCTTAGAGAGGCAGACTTCATAGTGTCTGGTGCCAAACAAACATCTGTAGTTCATCACAGAGAAGTCATCACACCAGGAGCGGCCCTCAGCCTTTATAGGAGGAATAGACGTGTGAGAGTCTATGAAGCTAGCTAAATATGTGAAAAATAAATCAGATGCCCAGGCAGAGTGAATGAGAGAGAGAGAGACCTGTTTTCCTGGATCCAGAGCTCTAAGTTCACAGGTGCTTGAATCACTTAGACCTGGAAGTGGAAGGGACCCCATGTGATGGTATCCAGGTTCCTCACAATCTTATAAAATTCATCCAATTGTTTTCTTGAAATAGTCCAATCATTTTCACACAACTTCTGTGGGATATTGTACACTCTCATATAATGCTGCTGTAAAACAAGGAGAGGGCAGGACACATGATTCTCACTCTGATTCCAGAAAAAAAAAATGTCTTTTAACAGTCAGTGGCTGAGGGGTTCAGCAAAGTCAGCTCTTCTTTCTTCTGGAAGGCCAAGGTTTTTCCCTCTAGAGGCAATAGTAAATAGTGAGTGCCCAGACTCTCAAGGCAGAATACTCAGTACAAATCCAAAATCCATCCTCTCAACTAGGCAGCTGTTTGACCTTGGGTAGATTACTTGACCTCTCTGTGCCTCAATTGTTTTATACATCAGATTGGGACAATAGTAATCTCCACTTTATAAGTTGATTGCTTTATTTTCAAGTTGTCTTTGAGTCGATTCTGACTCATGATGACTCTATGAGTTTCAGAGCAAAATTGTGTTTCGTGGAGCTTTTAATAGTTGTACTCTTACATTGACAGACCACCAGGCCTTTCTTCCATGGTACTGCTGAATGATTTTGAACTGCCAATTTTTCATTAACAGTTGGGCACATTAACCATTTGTACCACCCAGGGAAATTCTAGGTGGTTGCTATTTTTATTGTTATTAAGAGACACTAAAAAAACAAACAAACAAAAAAAACCCCAGACACCATAAAACAAGCCCATTGCCATTGCATCAATTCCAACTCATAGCAAGTGTATAGAATAGAACTGCCTCATAGGATTTCCAAGGCTGTAATCTTTACGGAAGCAGATTGCCTCATCTTTCTCACATGGGATGGTTAGTAGGTTTGAACCACTGATATTTTTGTTAGCAGGTGAGCACTTAACTAGTTTGCCATCAGGGCCTCTTTCTTGAGAAACATAGGTACTTGCATTTGCAGAGAGAAGTCTTGTGCCCCAGTTCAAAGAATGGAAGATAATTCTTTGCCCAAACTTAGAAATATCCTTTATGCACACAGCTTTGTATATGGGATTTTCTTGGATAGTATGGATTTGGTTTGTGCCCTGTCTTTTCTTTCTTTCTTTTTTTATTATTGTGATTTGGGTGAAGATTTACAGAGCAAACTTTCCATATAGAAGTTTACATATACTTTGTCTCATGACATTGACCACAGTTTACCACAATGCAACAGCTC
>NW_006921724.1:6616469-6620929 GCF_000298275.1 Orycteropus afer afer
GAAAGAGGTCTTTTGCAGCAGATTAGCACCACCACACAAAAGGCAAACACACTGCCGTGGAGTCGATCTGACTCATAGAGACCCTTCGTTGGGTTTCCGAGGCAATATCACTACAGAAGTAGATTGCCCAACCTTCCTTTCGAGGACTGGTTAGTGGGTTTGAACCACTAGCCTTCTGGTTAGCAGTCAAATGCCTTAGGCATGACACCACCAGAGCTCCTAGCATGACCATGTTGTTGTTGTTGTTGTTATTTGCAGTCAAGTCGGACTCGACTTATGGAAACCCTCCTTGGGTTTCCGAGGCAGTATCACTATGGAAGTAGATTGCCCAATCTACCTTCCGAGGAGTGGCTGGTGGATTTGAACAGCCAACCTTCTGGTCAGCAGTCAAGTGCCTTAGGCACAACACTACCACCACCATAGCGAATCTTAAAAGCCATGGAATTTTAGGACTGCATGAGAATGTAATCATCTTCAACTTCAATAAATGGATATGTGTCTTTCATGATCTTACCGTTAATTTCTAACTCCTGCCTGATGATAAAAGTTGCTTTAAAGTGTTGGACATTTTCCAATCCTTATCAATGCATATTTGGGTTCTGTCGACTCATCTTTAACAAAAAAAAAGTCTTAATTAGGAAAACTATCTTTAGAACACTGAAAGTAGATCACATGAGGATAACCAATAATATTTTTTGGTAGTGGACATCTTGTTTTATTTTAAAAGTTACACATTCTATAGTGAGAAATGCTTAAATTGAGATGTACACGTGTAATGTGCCTACTATGAGAGAATTAGTGTTTGTCCTTAATGGGGTATCACTGTAATCTTTGTATCTCAGAGTCAAACCACTATTATTGTTTTCTTCTTTTGGGAGTTTGTTCCAGGGATAGACTCATTCCTGTATTTATAGCTTTGTTCTCATACATGCATAAGTCCTGTCAAAATATCTAGATAATACAGTGCCACATCTCAAATATTATTTCTGGCAATGTTCTATACCTCAGAAATGTGGGCAATTTTACCTCTTCTTGAAGATTACTTCTTAAAATAGATGCAGCAATTTGTCAAGCACCTCCACCAAAAGCCTCCTTCCAGTTCATAGTTATTTTTTTTTCATCTAGGTTTTAATCTTTCAGATCTTCAGTTCAGACTCATGTCATTTTGGGGTGATGTTTTATGAATTCCCAAGTCATCCTATTTTACTGAGAGCCAGATTTGGCTGAAATTCATGTGTGAGTTCTCCCACCGTTGAATTTTGGATGAAGATTTTGAATTTTCACATGACAAAAATATAAATGCAGTGTAATGTAACTGTAGAGCTATAAGCAGTGGCCCCAGGGTATTCTACTTCCATTCCTTATGTCCCTTCCATATGGAAGCAAGAAATGAATGGTATCAAGCATATCTCTGTCAGGAAGGAGGCAATTGAAAAACAAGCAACAGTTCAGTAATAATTTTCTCCCATCCAACCCTGTGACCATTTTTGAGGTGATGTAGCTCAGATAAATTTGGGAATTTCCAGAGAGCCACAACTGCAGAGTCGAGGCAGGACCAGGGACATGATTGATAGGGCCTAGTGAAAAATAACACTGTGGGGCCCTTGGTTAAACAGTTAAGAATTAAAGGACGGTGACTGCAAAGCATGAAAACCAAGCATGGGGCCCTTCTAAGTACGGAGTCTTATGTGACTGCGCTGGTCACATGCTCATGAGACTGGCCATAGGTGAGGGGGATGCTTGACTTTTTTTTTTTAATGGTGAAAATATACACAATAAATATTCATCAGTTCAACAATTTCTACATATGCAATTTTGTGACATTGATTACATTCTTTATGTTGTGCAACCACTGCTGTTAATCTTCTCCAAATTAGTACCCTGGGTGGCAAAGCTGTGCTCCACTGCTAAACTAAAGGTTGGTGGTTTGAACTAACCCATTGCTGCCATGGAAGAAAGGTCTGGCCATCTGCTTCTGTAAAGATACTCAAGATAACCCTATGGAACATTTCTACTCTGGGACACATGGGGTCTCTGTGAGTTAGGATTGATTCCATGCCAACTGGTTTGTTTTTTCTCCAAATTATTCCAATAAACTTAATGCCCTCTAAGCAACACTTCCCCTCCCCACCCCCACCTTCCACCTGTGGTAAACATTAAAAATTTTTTTTGTATATATTTGTTTATTTCATATAAATGAGATCATACAGTGTTTGTCCTTTGGTGACGTAATTATTTCACTCAGCATATTTTCAAGGTTCATCTATGTAGTGGTGTGCATCAGGACTTCATTTCTTTCCTCTCTTTTTTTAAGGAAATATTTTCTTGTGTTTTAAGTGAAAGTTTACATAGCAGATTAGGTTCCCTTTTAACAATTTTTACACATCTAGTTCCATGACATTGATTGCGTTTTTCAAAATGTGCCAATTTTCTTATTATTTCCATTCCTTGTGTTCTGGTTCCACTATTCTAGCTTCCCTGCCCCTATTTGACTTCTCGTCTTTGTTTTAGGATAAATGTTGATCATTTGGTCTCATATAGTTGATTAATTTAAGGAAACATAGTATTCATGGTGATTATTTTATGAGATTCTATTATGTGGATAAAAGGTAACCACCAGGAGTGGCTTCAGTTCCAAATAAAAAAGGTATCTTAGGGCAATAGTCTCAGAGGTTCCTCTACTCTCTATTGGTCCAGTTAGTGTGCCCTTTTCTCAGGAGTTTTAGTTTTGTTCTACATTTTTCTCCCATTCTAACTGGGACCTTCTATTGTGTCCCAAGTCAGAACAGTCCGTAGTGGTAGCCAGTCACCATCTAGTTCTTCTGGTCTCGGGTTTGAAGAGGCTACCTTTCTCCTGGGCCATTAGTCTTGTGGACTGCTTTATTCCTTGAATCTTTGGTTTCGTTCACTCTCCTTTACTCCAGACCAATATTGTGTCTTAGATGTCCACTTACAAGCTTTTAAGACCCCAGATGTACTCAGCAAACTTGGTATAAAACATTATCTTTATGAACTATGCTATGCCAGTTGATTGAGTTGTCTCATGAGACTGTGGTCCCAAACCTTCAAGCCCAATAAACCAATCCCATGAAGTATTAGATTATGTCTTAGTAGTATCCAACTGTGTCTCATATGAGGTTATATAAATGTGTATATATACTCACAGAGACCCCATGTGTCCCAGAGTAGAAGTGTTCCATATATGGATATATTTGCAGTGCACATAAACATATATACATATGCCTTCAGGTACACTTGTACATGCATACTCATATACTCACATGTACCTTCCTTTATATATATATAAATACCTGCCTATGTATATAACCACCCATATATTTTATTGGTTATAATTATTGTTGTTACATGATTGTATGTAATTGCATTTATCAAAACTGTCCCTTATTCTTGCATACTTCTTGGCATCTTCATTTACCTTGGACAAGTTGTGCAGATTCTACCCATATTGGATATTGCCTTTCCCATCACCAAAAATAACAAATGTCTATTCTCTAGAAGGTGATTCCCCTTCTCTCTCTTTCTTATCCATGGTAACCATCAAAGATGGTTACTTTCTGTGTGTTTGCCTATTCTGGATATTTTATAAAAGTGAGACCATCAATATTTATCATCAATATTTATCAATATTTACCATCACAAATATCAATTGTTGTTGTTGTTGTTATGTGCCGTCGAGTCGGCCCCGACTCATAGCGACCCCTCCTTGGGTTTCCGAGGCAGTATCACTACAGAAGTAGGATTGCCCAACCTTCCTTCCGAGGAGTGGCTGGTGGGTTTGAACCGCCAGCCTTCTGGTTAGCAGTCAAGTGCTTTAGCCACTATGCTACCAGAGCTCCTACAAATATCAATACTTACCATCAATATTTATCCTTTTGTGATTGACTTATTTCACTCTGCATAATGTCCTCCAGATTCATCTATGTTATATGATGCTTCATGGACTCTTCATTATTCTTTGTAGTTGCTTAGCATTTCATTGTATGTATGTACCACAATTTGTTTATCTGTTCCTTTGTTGATAGACACTTAGGTTGTTTCCATCTTTTTGCTATTGTGAATAGTGCTGCAACGATGCGCATATGTCTATTCGTGTCACTGCTCTTGTATCTCTAGGATATATACCTAGCCATCAGATTGCTGGATCATAAGATATTTCTATTTCAAGCTTTTAGAGGAAGCACCCTACTGTTTTCCATAGTGGTTGTATCATTTCACATTGTTACCAGCATTTCACATTCTTACTAGGCATTAGTGAGCTGAAATGGACTTGTTTTGGCCATTTTGAATCAGACAACCATATGACTTACTATTCCAGGAATAACAGTTTAAAGAGGAATGGTGTGACATTCATCATCACAAAGGATGTTTCAAGATCTGCCCTGAAGTACAATGCTGTCAGTGATAGGATAATATCCATACGCCTACAAGGAAGACCCATT
>NW_006921724.1:6627019-6633616 GCF_000298275.1 Orycteropus afer afer
ACAGCTCCCCTCCCACTTCCTCCCCATAGTTACCTCTTCCCAGTGTCCATCCCTCCATACACTTCTGCCCCCTGAGCTGTCTCCCTGTGCACAGGCAGCCCTTCTTTCTCAAGGATTGTTCTCTCCAAGGAGTGTATCTACCTCAGATAAATGTTCAACTCATGTACTTGTCTTCTGTTTGGCTTGTGCCCTGTCTTTTCATGAACATCTTTTTTTGCTTAAGGAGGAAGTTTAATGCAGAAGTAAACCATGATTGGCTCAACTATGACAGAGCAAAATGATGTATGTGACCATGGGAGTGACCATTCTTCCCAGGATGGATGACTGGTTGGGGACCAACAGGGTAGATTTCTCTGGGGAGGGGACCTTTTCATTCTTTAGCTTCCTGTCATCCTTTGGCCATCATTTAATGCACCTAACATGATATTTTACTAGCTTTGTTTACAAGAGGGGCAGAAAAATGGGATGATGGTGAAAGCAAAGAAAAGAGGCTTGTTCCCTGTGGCCAGTTTCTGTAATTCAGAGAGGCTGCATGTGGGTTTTCTGACCTCATATTTGCTTTCTCAGCTGTTAAAATACAAAAGTACCCTAAAATAATCACATAATTCTAGGAGGGACAGTCAGGCTTGATGTTTTCACAGTATGTTGTTGTTGTTGTCAGGTGCCATTGAGTTGGCTCCGACTCATAGTGACCCTGTGTATAAAAGAACAGAACACTGCCCAGTCCTGCGCCAGCCTCACGATCCTGGTTCACATTATAGACTCTTTAATTCCCTCAAACTGGACAGGCCTGTTGAGTGTTTCCCTAATCATTTGTATAAAGTAGACTTGTCCTTAAACATGTCACTATACAGTCAAATATCAATTTCTGCCTTTAAATGTATCTTTTATTGAAAAATATGCACCTTGTGGGATCTGGCCAGCCAGCCATGGCCACCAGAAATGTGGAGGGAGGGCAAACTTCCCATCCTTCTCTGCTCTTCTGAAGCCGGTACCTTCTGTGTGCACTTTTGGTTATCTGTCTCTTTGTCTGAGAGCTTGTGGTTGTCTTTTCAATCACAGCAGCTGTTCTACACAGCATCTGGCCTTCACATCCACAACTTTTATTCTGAGGATAACTCACATGAAGAAAGATTTCTCGGGCTGCAGTTCAGAGGCAGGAGGTGGATAACGAGATCCTTGTTCATGCATCATTTTAACATCTTAAATATCCATGGGGCTCCCCATGGATGGCTAGTGTTCTTAACTGCTGTCAAGTCAGCTGTGACTCATGGACAACAGAACAAAACATTGCCTGGTCCAGTGCCAACTTCATGATAGCTGATAAGTTTGAGTCCATAGCTGTGGCCACTGTGTACTTCGAATGCCTTCCATCCCAGGGGCCTCATCTTCCAGCACTGTACTGGAAAAGTTTCTGTTGTGATTCACAGGGCTTTCACTGGCTACTTTTCAGAAATAGATCACCAGGCTATTTTTCCTAGTCTTAGTCTGGAAACACAATGGAAACCTGTCTACCATCAGTGACCCTGCTGGTATTTGAAATACTGGTGGCATAGCTTCCAGCATCAGAAGCAACACACAAGTCAACAGTGTACATAAAACTGACAAAATGTGGTGGAAATATGACTGAAAACACATTAATGATTATTGTTAGGATAAGTGGGTATTGGTGGATGTTGACTCGCATATACATTTATAAAATCTAAGACTTGTGAGAGTCATGCAAATTGTAACTGGGCTCCCAACCTCCCCCTGTTCCTTTCACATTCCTCCTTTGGCCATCAGCTTACCTTCCTTCTGCATCTTCTCTTTCTAGAACAAAATAGATACTGTGATTTGTAACAAACACACAAAAAGCATCCATATTGGAATCAGAGGTCCAGGAAACTTTAGCTGAAATGAATAACTTAATAACTAACATAGGTAAAGGCTGCATACTTTATAAAAATCAATCATAAATATTAATATTTTCTCTTCAGATTCTCATACTAGACATGTGAGATAGTGTTTTCTATTATTTTATTCATTTTAATTCACCATGAAGCAGAAACTGAGCAGATTAAGAAGGTGAGACTCTGGAAGTCACTCAGCCAGGGTCATGTGGTCGTAAATGAGAGCTGCAAATTAATCTCAGTCTTTAAACAGCAGAGCCCAATATGGTTTTCATTCCCTCAACCCTACAGCACATTGAATACAATGGAAATGAAACAGATGTATCTCTTTAAGCCTTCTTTACCATTGCTTTGCTGTCTGATTCCTTTTTGAGGCCAGATCTATGCAATGTATTTTTACTTCATTGATGCTCCCAACTCAATGAAGTAGATTGACTGTTATCCCCATTTTATAGAAGCAGAAACTAAGACTCAGAGAAGTTAAGTGATCTTCTGAGGGTCGCACAGCTGCTAAGTGGCAGGGCTGGGATAACCTGGGCAGTCTAATTCTAACACCCTCCTCCTCCTTCTTCTTTTTTTTTTAAGTCAGGTTTATTAAGGTATAATTTGTATACAATAATATCTACCCTTTTTGCCTGTACAATTTGATCAATTCTGACATATGTTTGCAGTCTCAAAATTGAAATATGGAATATTCTATCTTCTCAAAGTTTTCCATTGTGTCCCTTTGTAGTAGGTCCCCTCCTTCCCTCCTAATCACAGATCCCACATCCTTCCCCATTCTACCCTAAGTCAAAATAAACCCAGCTCATGATGCAAGGCTTTGACACTGGCTTTAGAATAGCATGAACACAGAGGCATGCAAGTAAATTAAATTAAATGTTGCAACAATTTCTAAATGGTGCTTTATAATTAATAGCTGAAGTCTGAGAAATTTAACCAATGATGAAGAGAGTGATGACAGTTCCTAGTACTTGACAATATAAATCATTTCAAGATCTCAGAAGCGGAGCGGGCACAGGATGGGCAGGAGAACTTGAGTATCTCCATGCAGTGTCAGCCCTCTTCTTTAAATGAGTTTCTGTCCTGCTCCATCTTAAACTGAAAACCAAAAGTACCCCCTCTGCCTCTTGCCACTCTCCACTCAAGGGGGCATATTCAGCCATTCTGGGAGAATAAGGGCCATGAAAAACACCTTCTCCTCACAGTGATCAGGAAGCCTACATGCCAACCTCAGAGCCAACAAGGGTTCCTGCAGCAATGAGCTTGCTCTGCCACACAGCTCTGCTCTGATATGTTAAGTTTGGCCCTTAGAGAGCAACAGAGAAATATATCCTTGCTGGTAACTGGGAAAACCCCTGGCTCTGGATAGAAGAATCAGCTCTTTGCATTGTAGGTTAAAGAAGACACTGCTTCTCTTTCTATTCCAGAGAAACAGTGTCCTGCTTCCATGCAGTTTTGTATTCAGGACAGAATTCATCTAATGGCCACAGAACTGCAGGTCCCATGGAGAGTATACACCTTAAACTAGGGCAGAAGGAGGTACCCTCCCCTGTGCTCACCGGGGCACCCAGAGACCAAAGGCACAGTCTCTGGCCTCAGAGATGAGGGCTCTGAAAGGAGGTGTCTAGAGCACAATGGGCAAGGTGGAGCTGCTGAACTCTCTTATTTGGATGTCTATTTTTATCCCGGAGTCCCTAGGTGGTGCAAACAATTAACATACTCTGCTGCTAACAAGAGATGGGAGGTTTGACCACCTTGGAAGAAAGGTCTGGAGATCAACCACTGAAAATCCTATGAAACACAGTCTTGCTCTGACACAGTGTAGTTGCCATGAGTCTGAGACGATTTGATGCCTTTTTTTTTTTTTTTTAATTTCTTGCAGAGCAATCTGTCCTTCCACACATTGCTATCTGCGAAAGTCGTGGTGCACTGCACCCAACTTCAGGGACGGCTGAGACCCTTCCATGGCATTCAGTTTCAGAGAGAATTGACTGTAACACATGTTGATGTGATTCTCTATTAAGTTGAATAAACAAAGCCAAGTGATTTTAATGGCAATTATAAGATATGTAGGAGCTCTGGTAGCATAGTGCCTAAGGCATTTGACTGCTAACCAGAAGGCTGGCAGTTCAAACCCACTAGCCACTCCTTGGAAGGAAAGTTGGGCAATCTACTTCTGTAGTGATACTACCTCGGAAACCCAAGGAGGGGTTGCTATGAGTCGGGTCCAACTCAACGGCACATAACAACAACATAAGATGTGTAGGATTTGAAAACTTGAAGGTTCTTACTCCAAATGAACTGCTGGCCAGACATTTCATGTTGTCAAATCTATGAAATGATAAGAGATCTCACACAGAGGCCATCCCACCAACTGCTCTGTAAGTTAGGACAGATACCTGCAGCTTAGGAACATACCAACTGTTACAAAATGATACATGTGACATATGGCAGTTCTTATAAAAAAGAGTACAGTTAACGTATGTCTACACAGAGAAAAGATGAGAACTAATTCTTCTGAAATATTAATATTGATTAACTCTGACTGGTGGGATTATAGTTTTTTTTTTTTTTTTTTAACTTTCTTCCTTGTGCATTTATTTTCCAAAATGTTTTTGGTGACCATAATCCCACTTTTATAAATGGAAAACACTGTTACTTAAAAAGAAAATTGACACAAAGAAGGTATATAAAGATTGTTGTCATTGTTAGCTGCCATTGAATTGGCCCCTGATTCATGGTGACTCTATGCACAACTGAACAAAATGCTGCCCAGTCCTGTGCCATCCTCATGATGGGTGGCAGACTGGATCAGAAAATACCAATTTAAAAAACAGGGCTGTAGGGTAAAGTATAAAGTGAATTTCCATAGAGGGATCACAAATCCCTAAAAATGTAGTCTGCCTAGACTACAGGGATGCTAATTATTTCTACTACTGAAAAGGTCAGGATAAAAATGCTAAGAATAGAATGTAGTACTTGGGGTGGAATTTTAGCCTGTGGGTCTCTGTGAAGTGAAAGCGGGCTCAGAGGAAGAATGAGAAATGTTAATGCGCTGTTGTTGAAGACTCCTTTCTCCTTTTTAACTACCTTTTTCTTCCAACTATTCCAGCTGAAGTTCACTTTTGACATTAGTTTCTGCATCTTTGGGGATTAAATTAGTGGTTCTTTTAAGGGTGAATTTTTGCCAGGTTTCTAGGGAAATTATAGAAGATTTAGAAATATCAGTGGCAAGAAATAAATCTATTCTTTCCTTACTGCAAAATGTTGGCATGAAAGTCTCTTCTGCTCTTCAGACGAATTCAGTGACTTTGATTTGGAAGGTGCTTTAATGATGCTTCTTTGATGCTCCTGAGAAGCCTCATGCCTAAGTTATGGTGGCCCCCTGAGCAATCATCGGCTACCTGCTGGTCACCCAGCTGTTTATCCATTGCAGTGCTTAATTGCTGTGTGTTTGCTCCATTGGCCATTTAAAGTCTGATATTTCATCTAAGAGAGTCACGATTCTTCATCAATAAAACATTAAACATAGTACTATAGAAATATGCTTTTTTTTCCTTATAAACATGATAATCAGAAGAAAACCACAGAAGAAACTCTTAGAAGGGCTGGCTGGGATAATTGGGACTTTTCTGCATCTCAATGTCTCTCCCGTGAGGGCACTGATTCTGTGAAGAATATGTATTACCCAAGCTTTCATAGCCCCCAAGTGTTAGTGTGCAAAGACAAGCCAAAGACTTGCAGATGTGTACTTTTCCTCTTATTTATGACTCGTCTGAACTGCTTGTCATGACGCTACCATTTCAGGGGAGCCAGAAATGCTGGAATCATTAGAAATGTGTAATATCGGGATGGTACAGCATGAAAGGAAGACAGTACCAGAGAGAAAAATAACTTAGAAGTAAATGCATCATCAGGGAATAGATGGCATTAAGTGGCACTTGCTAACAAGAGCTTCCAAGTCACCGTGAGGATGAGATGGAATTTTCTTTCCTTGCTTTGTGGAGTTCCTACAATGACTTGGTGACAGAGGCCAACAGAGGCCAGATATTGGAAATAGAGAATAAAATCCTAAAGACCCCTTTCAAACAAACACACTCCCTTCTCTTGATGCAGACATTGTGTCCATTTGATGTCATGGAATGATGACTCTTCTGGGAAGCACTGCCCTTGATGGAGTAGGGAGCTGATGGAGATTGCACACCTGCTGGGGGATTGTCACCCACCTGGAGCCAGTAGGAGTCAGGGATTACCATCTTTATTTCACAGAGGGGGGAAATGGAGACTCTGGTACACAACACTTAGCTGGTGGGGGATCCATTGACTCACACTGCTCCCTCAGGATATGGGAAGACCCCCCAACCCCCACTTAACTCGGTGTGAGGTGGGGTTCTTCCCCATGCCCCTGACTTAGTCATTGATGGGCCACAGCTCTTACCTCTTCCTTATGAGATAGTTTCTCCTCTGCCCCGTCAGCCTATGAGCTAACCTAAGGCAGGGATGTGCCCTTCTTCTCCAGACCCTCCAGCCTTGCCCAGCATCAGCCTATCGTAGAAGGCAAAAACAGTCAGTTCAGGAGTGAGTCACCTCCCCCAGTGGAGTTGGGGCTGGGTCTGCTACCCATGGCCTTTAATGCTAATGTTTTTACCTTGATGAACATACCTAGTTTTGATTTTCTGCCTTGAAAAGGTTTTTTTTTTTT
>NW_006921724.1:6634471-6654372 GCF_000298275.1 Orycteropus afer afer
AATTCCAGGCCTGAAGGGTAACTAGGGGTCATAGTCTTGGGTGTTCCACTAGTCTCTACCAGACCAATAAGCCTGCTATTTTTTTTTATGATTTTGAGTTTCTTTCCATATTTTTCTCCCACTCTATTCAGGATCTCCTACACTGATCCCTTTCTGAGTGGTTGACAGTGGTTGCCAGATACCACTGAGTTCTTCTGGTCCCAGGGTCATGTAGAATGAGGTCCACATGGTCCACTAGTCCCTTGGACTAATTGTTTCTAAGTGTCTTTGGTTTTCTTCATTCTTCTTTGCTCTGGGGAAGGAGATACCAATTTTTGTACCATAGATGGCCACTTGCAAGCTACTCACCAAAGTAAGATGTAGAACAATGTTTAAAAAAGAAACTTTTATTTCTTAGCCTGGAAGAAACAAAAAGCCCTTTAGCTTCAGACTTTTTTTTTTTTTTTTTTTAAATAAGGTCACAGTGAGAGGGTTGATACCTTGATGGTGAGTAGCCATTTCACTTTCATCAGTGATGGTTTGATGACAGAGCTGAAATATGCCTCTGTAAGTGTGATGGTAAAGGTTATACATCACTTTGGTTAGGCCATGATTCTCAGTGGTTTGAGAGATATTATGTAATCATCCTACATTTTGTGTTCTGACATGAGCAGCCCATCCATTGAAAGGGGAGTTTCCTTGGAGATGTGACCTGCATCCAATATATGTGCATGTTTTGTAGAGCTTGCCCTCTCTCAATCCTGCATCCAACTTGTCTTGATTTTTGAGTCTTGTGACACAAGCCAGTAGCCTGCAGTCTGACTTGCCAATTTTGGGTTTGTCGGCCTCTGCAACCATGTGAGTCAAGTAATGCCTCCAGCCTGATTCCTGACCCATGGATTTGGGACTTGCCAGCCTCCACAACGGCATGAGCCATTTTCTTGAAATAAATCTCTCTATATATATCTATCTGTATCTCCATCTCTAGCTCTGTTTCATAGGTTTTGCTCCTCTAGAGGACCAAACTAAAGCAGTAAGCAACATCTGTGGGATCACTTTGTCCTTTGTTCCTTGCAGATTTGGCTATGTGAAAGTTATCTTCTTTCTTCCAGTCTGGGGTTAACAAAGTCAGATGCTTGGATAAAAAATTTTCAATATTTAGTGGCAAAACTGGCAAGTATATTAGGAAGATGGATAATGAAAAAAGAAGACAGAAGAAAATTTGATGCATTTGAATTGCGGTGTGGAAAAACTATAAGAACAAAAAATCTGTTTTGGAAGAAATGCAACCAGAATCCTCCTTAGAAGAAAGGATGGTGAGACTTAGGCTCCCTTTCTTTGGACAAGTTACCAGAAAAGGCCAACCACTAGAAAAGGGCAACCTGATTGCTAAAGTAGAGGGCCAACAAAAATGAGGGAAATCTTCAGTGAAATGGATTGGCACAACAGCCACATTGATGGGCTCAAACATATAAAAGATCATAAAGATTCCACAGGACTCAGCAGCGTTTTGTTCTGATGTACTTGAAGTCATCATGAGTCAGAACTGACTTAATGATAACTGACAACAACAACATTCTAGGGGGACAAGGAAGGAAAGGTATGGGTGGGGCCCTGAGGAATATGGGAATGATATGGGCCCTTAGTGCTTCACAAGGTTCCTGATTTCCCAACCCTAAGTGGTGACCCTCTCACCAAGCATTGTCTCACCAAATTATATATCAAGTTCTTAAAATGAGTACAAATTTATCCACTTATATGCTATAAGCATAGATTCAGAAAACATTCTTGGATGGTCATTTGCACCTCAAATTTGTTCAGTTGGCATTCAGTTCACTTTTCATTATCTTTGACATTCTGGAGTGAAAAGTACATGTCTTGTAATGGGACCTTGTGTTTCATCCTAAAGATGAAGCAATATCTACTTGGTTGAATGATTTTTTCTGAATAAGCATCATCTGTGTGGTGTTTTTACTTAGCATTAATGAGGAAACAGATTTTGGTCATTTGTTTTCAAACATGACATACGAGAGGCATATCTGATTATATAGACAGACATGATAAATTATTTAATATGGGATCTTCTACCCTAGTGTCCTAGAAAACATGTAATACTCACAAAATAACAACATGAATTCTTTACTTACAGCCATTACCCATGAGAAAGGTGTGAAAGAAGGTTTCTGACTATGAGAATAATTTTCTAAACCCTTGAAATTACTCAATTCCTTGAGTCATTTACTTGTTTTAAGGGAGCACTAGACCAGCTATGTTAGAGCCTGAGGCAAAGGGAAACATCAATAATACTTATCTTGTCTTTATTTAAAATTTTAATATTTTGTTCATTGTGAATTTTGCATTAATTTTCACTTTTAATCACATTGCATTAAAACTATCCTGATTCTTGAGATTTTGGCATCCTCTTAAATTCTGTGCCTGAGATATATGTCTCATTCAACTTATCTGATGGTGATAACTCAAAGAATGCAATGATTTTGTACTATATATTGTTAGAAAGAATAACGGGCCTAGAAGTCACCAAGTCTCTCATTTTCAAAGGTAGAGTAAGCTTTGTGATGAACATGACCATCAGATTGTGTATGAGTTCAGGATGCCTGCACATTTTCTATTCAACCTGACAGTATTAAGACATATTATTATTATTATAGATATTTATACAACTAGCTCCCCAATAGAGCATAGACATGTCAGGCACACCCTAATATTTCTTCTAAGCTCAAAGCACAAGTAGAAATGGGTCCAAAGGCAGTTATTTATCTGAATATTGGTATGGCCCATTCATCTAATAAGGCATCTAACATGAAAAGATTGCCCATGATTGTCCAATTTAGTTGAAAAAGCAATCACCCAGTCAAATTTATGTGTTATTCATGTACCTCTTCATGTTATTTCAGACCCTATCAATGAGGACACCCGTGAATGACCAGCTCTGTAAGGGCTCTGACAGACTTCAGGCAGGTGCAGCCTGACCGCAGGCCACTGCCTCCACCTTCTACCCTGGGGCTTCTTTGTGGACCCCAGGGAGGATAAGAGTGTGCCTCTGCACAATCCAGAAGTGTTGAGAATGAACACTCCATGGTGCAAACCTTAGACCAATGGGAAATAGGAGCTGGTGGACAAACGTTCTTCCTTCTCACCGAGAGGATTGCTAGTATTGGGTTGAATAGTATATTTACAAAATTCACATCTACTCGGGTCTTTGCAGATGTAATTAAGATAAGGTTATATTGGATTAGGGAAGGTCCTAATCCAGTGACTGATGTCCTTATAAAAAGAGGTAAGGACACAGAGACACACAGGGAAAAACATTATGTGAAGATGAAGGAAGAAATTTGGAGTGAAGTACACAAGCCAAGGATTGTGAAAAACTACCAGAAGTTAAGAGAGTCAAGGAAGGATCCTCCCCTAGAGTCTTCAAAGGCAGCATGGCCCTATCAACACCTTAGATTTGGACTTTGAGCCTCAAGAGCTGTGAGAGAATAAATTTTTCTTATTTCCAGCCACCCAATTTGTGGTGCTTTGTTATGTGGCCCTAAGATACTAACACAGGTACCCTTAAATGCAATTCACACACTTCTTGGAGGACAGCCCCATAGGATCAGCTTCTGGTTGCTCCTAGCAGTGGCCAGCTTGATGGCACATCCTCCCATCAGCTTCTTCTCCTCCCCTGCTTCCCATGTTTTTTGTATCTTGGCATCACTCTCGCTAATAAAACTGTGGCACAAATGGCATTTGCCTCAAGCCTTGTTTTCTGGGAAACCCAGACTAAGACATATTCTCTGTTATTTTTATGCAATCCTTGGTGCTATGGAACTTTCAGAAAAAATGACTTAAAACATTATCCGTTTAAATATCTCTCCTCTCTTTTTATGGACACTTGACAGGTACTAAGCAGCTCTGTTGGCACAGAGGTTAAAACATTTTGCTCCCAACAAAAAGGTCAGTAGTTTGAATCCACCAGCCACTTTGAGGGGCAAAAGTGAGACAGCCTGCTTCTGTAAAGATTTACAGCCTTGGAAACCCTATAGAGCAATTCTACTCCACCCTATAGGGTTTCTATAAATCACAATTGACTTAAAGGCAGTGAGTTTTTGTTTATGGCATGTACTAGATTATAAGAAGCAGTATTTATGGTGAAAGGAGTTTTCATATATCTATTCTTTATTGGGAGCTCTGGCAGCATAGTGCCTAAGGAACTTGACTGCTAACCAGAAGGCTGTTGGTTCAAACCCACCAGCCAGTCCTCAGAAGGAAGGTTGGGCAATCTACTTCCATAGTGATACCCCCTCAGAAACCCAAGGAGGGGAGTTGGGTCCAACTCGATGGCACAAAGCAACAATAAGAAGTGTTGTTCTTCTGGAAAAAGACCTACATTCATTCATTTATACATTCATTTGTTTATTTTAGCATAGCCTACTTCTGGGTTCTTATGTTATTTAAACTTTCCAAAAGGTCTCACAGCTATCATAGAATTGAAACCTTGGCTATTCACTTGGCTCTGCTTTTTCCTGAAAACTCAACGTCCTCAAAGCTCTTAGCTTATGTGAACTAATCAAGGCATCAGCAAAGCCAATTGTTGTCAAGTCAACCCCAACTCAGGGCGACCCTGTGTGTGTCAGAATAGAACTGTGCTCCACAGGGTTTTCAGTGGCTAATTTTTCAGAAGCAGATCACTAGACCTTTCTTCCAAGGTGCCTCTGTGTGGACTTGAACTGCCAACCTTTTTGTTAACTTTTTGCACTACCAAGAGACTCCTAATAAAGTCACAGTAACATTATAACCTGAGTCTCCCTGCCTCATCAGTATCTACTGCTGATGGAAGCCGCCAAGAGGAACGCTATACACACTATTGAGAGATATTCAGGAACAGTGGTTAAGAGGGAGAACTTTGGAGCCAGCATCTCTGGGTTTCAATTCTCAGCTCTTCTACTTCCTTGCTGTGTTACATTGAGCAAGTGCTTCTCTATACATTGGGATGTAATCTGTAAAGAGAGGCTGATGATGATAACGGTATGATAGTGTTAACTCCTTGGGGATGTGGTGAGGATTAAATGCCTAATCAATGCCTGGAAATGCTTAGGTCATGTCTGGCCCCAGCATGTGTGAGGCTAAGACTACTCAGACCATTCATTGCTAACACTTCACCTGTTGATAAAAATAGTAATTTGTAATGACCACTCTTAACCATACCATGGTATGGTATGTAAACATGGGTACATTGTTACAGAGTCGATTGTGACTCGTGGTGACCTGATCCATGTATGTCAGAGTAGAGTTGCTTCATGTAGTTTTCTTGACTATAATTTTTACAGAAGCAGTTACCAGTCCCTCCTTCTGCAGTGCAGCTTGGTGGATTGGAACCACCAACCTTTAGGTTAGTAAAACAAACAAAGAAACAAACAAACCATCAAACTCACTGCCGTCGAGTTGGATCCAACTCATAGCGACCACTCCTTGGGTTTTTGAGGAGGTATCACTATGGAAGTAGATTGCCCAAACTTCCTTCTGAAGAGTGGCTGGTGGGTATTTGAGTGCAAACTGTTTGTGCCATCCAGGGACTTTGATGGCCACTTAGATCCCAAGAATAGGCACACTCTTAGATAAATCTCCTCCTCTCCCCAGTCTTGCTTTAAAAAGTTTGCAGGCTCTCAAAGGATTCTGAGATGAGAGGCTTTTGATGATTAGGTTTTTCTCGTTGTCTGATGTGAGACACTGTCTCCCTGTGACAGCCATCAGCTTCATTCTGCCTCCATCAAATAAGAACTGACACAAAAACTCTGTCTTAGAAATTCTGAAAAAAATGTCCCCCTTTCTTCCATGTGCACATTTCATTTTGGTTTTCCTCAGGTTTCTAAAACGTCATCTTTTATGGAACTAGGTATTCATGACATTTGAAAAGTGCAAATGCCTAAGGAATTTAAAGACAGTGGGGTAGGGAGGGGGTGTGCATCTACTTTGTATGTAGATTTCATTTAATATGACTTCATTCAACTCTAAAACAAGGTCTTTTTATTCCACAGAATTTGACCTTTTTTTTTTTTTCTGAGTCATATATGAATTATGTGGGGAAGAGCAGAGGGTTTAAGCTCTAGACAAGTCCATCTGGGAACTGCTATTGTGTTGCTGGTTTGGTTCTCCATGAAAGCGTCAGAAGATGTCCATCATTGCCATGAATATTTGTGGCTGAAAATGGGAGGCATCAAAGTAAGGATAAGCAAGGAGAAAGGGGCATTTTTATTTGCAAATCTACTCTATGTAAGAAGTGTGTTAGCTAGTTTAAATCAAGATGGCATATATCACAAATTGATTATTTAGGTAGGAATCTGAATCTCTGGGTGACCCAATGGTTAAGTGATTCATTACTAACTGAAAAGCTGGTGGTTCAAATACACCCAGAGGAATCTTGGAAGAAGGACCTGGCAATCTGTTTCTGAAAAGTCACAACCTTGAAAACCCTATGGACCATAGTTTTACACTGTACAAATGGGATCACCATGAGTTAGACTGGACAGCAAGTTTGGTTTGGTTTTCTGGTTTTTACTTTGGGTAGTGGAAGATGCCATGATTTGAGATTTAAATAGCAATTAGTTCATGAATAAGTGATGTTTGTCTAAGCACTGCAACTTCACATATCCATGTGAAAACAGGCAGGCCTTGCATTTTAGGAATTGAAGATACTCCAAATTAAATATGAGAAAGGGACCCAGATTTATGTCATCTTCCTCTCTGTTACTTTTACTTTCCATTCCCTGCCAGAGAAAGAAAGATTTTCCTCCTCAAGATCTGAGAGGAAGTCCCTGGGTGGTGCAAATGATTAATACACTTGGCTACTAACCAAAAGGTTAGAGATTTGAGTCCATACAGAGGTACCTTGGAAGAAAGGCTTGGTGATTTACTTCCCAAAATATTAGCCATTGAAAACCTTATAGAACACAGTTCCACTCTGACACACATGGGGTTGCCATAAGTTGGAGTCAGCTCAATGGCAACTTGTTTGGAGGCAATGGTAGTTCAGTGGTAGAATTACTGCCATCCATGCAGGAGACCCAGGTTCTATTACTGGCCAATTCACTTCACGTGAAGCCACCATTTCTCTGTTACTGAAGCCCTCTCTGTTAGTAGTGGTGTGTTGCTATAAGGCTAAACAGATTTCTGTGGACTTTTCCCAGTAAGACAGACTAGAAAGAAAGGCTTGTAGATCTACTTAAAAAAAAAAAAAAAAATTAACCAATAAAACTTTGGATCACAATGGTGACATAAGGTCACCATGAGTATGGGGTCACCATGAATCTGGGGCCAACATGATAGAGCAAACAACAATGAATTGGGAAGACGTTTGCATTTCATATCGAGCTCTGGTGGCATAGTGCCTAAGGCATATGACTGCTAACCAGAAGGCTGGTGGTTCAAACCCACCAGACACTCCTTGGAAGGAAATTTGGGCACTCTACTTCCATAATGATACTGCCTCAGAAACCCAAGGAGGGGTTTCTGTGAGTCAGTTCTGACTTGATGGCAATGAGTTAAGCTTTTCTTTTGGTTATGATAGTCTGTGTATGTGTGTGGGTGGTGGTAATAAATGGGAGACTTTACTTAATCTCATTTTTGGGTTATCAACTGCACAAGGCAATAAGTGGCCTCAGGAAATATGAATTTGGTTTACTGAAATCATTATTATTCATTGTATTTAATGAGACTAAACTTGAGAGCAAACTTTTCCCAGTTGATCCATCTACCGATAATCAAGAGTTGACTAATGATCTCAGGATTTCTTAAGACAACAATGAAAAGTAAAGTGACCTGGTGATTATTTGTATGATTTTGTTTTTAGGCTGAAGTCTTGAAACCATTTATAAATGTTGAGAGAACTCTTAACCTTTAATTACAGTCACACACAAAAACAAGTAGGGTTTTCCCTGTGTTCAGTGGTCTGTCTGTCCAGGATTCCATTTGGATAATTATGTAACAATGACATTCCTGCAAGGAAGTGATTGTGTGATTCTGGACAAATCACCATGTACCATGGACTTCTACAAGAATGAACAGATCTGCCTTGTAGGAAGTATAGCCAAAATTCTCCTTAGAAACTAGAATGGGTAGACTTTGTCTCTTGTATTTTGGTCATGTTGTCCAAATGAACCAGTCCCTGGAGAAGGCTATCATCCTTGGTATAGTAGAGGGTCAGTGAAAAAGGGAAAGACCTTCAATGAGATGGATTGACACAGTGGCTACAGTGATGGACTTAAGCAGGCAATGATTGTGAGGATGGTGCCAGACTGACAGTATTTCATTCTGTTGCACATAGGGTCATAGGGTCACTATGAGTCAGAATTGACTTGATTGTGCCTAACAATAATAACAGCTAGGACCTTGCTCATTTTCTTCACCTGAAAGAAAGATACTTTACAATCTTTTTTTTTTGTTGTTGTTGTTAGTTGCCATCAAATCAGCTCTGACTCATAGTGATCTTATCTATAACAGAAAGAAACATAGCCCAATTATATGCCATTTCATGATCATTGGTATGTTTGAGTCCATTGCTGTGCTTATGGTGCCAATCAATCTTATTGAATGTTTTCCTCACTTTGACCCTCTACTTTACCAAACTTGACATTCTTTTCCAGCGATTGGTCTTTCCTGATGATATGTAAATGAGTTTAAGGAACATTCTGGATGTATTTCACATGAGAAAGATTTTATTTGTCTCCGTAAAACTTTTAACTCTCAGTATTTTCCAATAATGATAAAAAAAATTGGATCAGCAAAATGCTTCTTTCTCCATGTACTAGAAGAGAATTATGAACATGACTTTATTAGTTATGACCATTGTATTATTTAAGAATAGTAAATGGATAAGCTTTGAGGAAAATGTTTGTATGTTTACACATGTAAGGCATTCTCATAGCACACCAGAGATCATTCCTAGTGAATCTTGCCCATAGATAGAAATATAACCATAAAATTTTCATACTTCTGTTTGACTCAATGGCAGTGAGCTTTTGTTGTGGGTTGGGAGGCAGGGTGGGTTGATCAAGCTTGGTAAAATTAAACTGCATAGGATAAGCACGAAAAATGATAGAAAAATAACTCAGCAATGAGAGAAACTGATTATCAACATAAGTTGCATTTTTTTTAATTTAATAGACTATTTTTAGGAAAGATTTAGGATATTAGAAAAATCTCACAGAAAGTACAGAAAGGTCCCATATATCCCCTCTCTCCCCTGCATGCTATCTCTCCCATTATTAACACATTGCATTGAACATTTTTTACAATTGATGAACCATTACTGGTACATTATTATTAACTAATGTCCATAGATTATATTAGGATTCACTCTTAGTCTTGTACAGTCCCATGGGCTTTGGCAAATGCATAACGTTATATGTCCACCATCACAGTATCATGCAGAATAGGTTCACTGTCTTTTAATGTAGTGACTAAGGCATTTGACTGCTAACCAGAAGGCTGGCAGTTCAAATCCATCAGCCACTCCTTGGAAGGAAGACTGGTCCATCTACTTCCGTAGAGATACCACCTCGGAAGTCCAAGGAGAGGTCGCTATTAGTCGGATCTGACTTGATGGCAGTGAATTTGGCCTTCTTCTTCTTCTTTTCCTATTCATGAGTTTTGTAGCTCATTAAAATTTATTTTAAAATTAAGATGTTGGCCTAGTGATTGGAATGATAATATAGTCAAATAATGTCCATCAGTGACAAATGTGATAGTTCTGACTTTGCTGTTGCACAAATCCATAGCTGTTCCTCTCACATTACAATAGTCTATCATCTGGTTTCCCTGTGACTAGTAAACTGCATTCACAGAGCAAAGGACAAGGTACCAGGTACTTTCTTGGGTTAAGCTCATGACTTTGGTCTCTTGAGCATCATTTTTCAAGCATCTGAATTAAGGTGCCATAGAACTTAGTATAATACAAGATATATTTGAAACAATAAAGGATGTAAAAACAATGTGGTAACAATTTCTTTTCTTTCTTCTTCTTCTTCTTTTTTTTTTTTTTAAATGTACCTTTAGCGACAAGGTGCTGGGGCAACCAATGGAAAAGACAAGACATCTGGCGAAAATGGTAAGATGACATGAATAGTTCAACTTCACTTTGCCTGTATGTAGCTTGGACATGCAGCAGGTGTGGACCATGCCTTCCATTCAAATCAGCTTGCTATATATGTCTGTGCTTAAGTTTAGAGTGAAATTTAGCAATTCATAGTGAGTACCAGGGTCTGGTTTCAAAAGAAAACCAAGCTAGCTAAATGCAGTGCTAAGAACCATTTGCCTTCTAAAGGAGGATTCCCATTTTGGGCAACATTATAATTACAATGCAAATATAGTTCTCTGCTTTCTTCATTAGGGTTGGTGAGAATCATCCAAGTTGTTGTGAGGATAAAATGAGATCAAATGAGATAAGTGCTTTGAAAACTGTGAAGTGATAAACTCATGAAGGATTTTTTAAAACTTGCTTTAGCTTTCTCCTAATACAGGGAACAGTGCAGGTCCCCGAAAGGGGCTGGATCCAGTGAGGGTCCATGCAGTTGTTCAGTAGGAAATCTAAATAACAGTACAGATAGGAAAGCTTTCCATACTGTATCTCTTTTCTCCCCCAGAGCCTTCAGTTGTAAGGATTATCATCATATTTTATGGTTGGGGAAATTGAGGTTTGATGTGGAGCCATTGGGACGTGACCTGGAATAGAAAGAGCATGGATCTTGAAGGAGACACATCTGGGTTTAAGTCCCAACTCCCCAAATTAGTGGCTGTCACAGAGGTAGGAGGTGTAATAATAAAAACATCCCCATAAGCATTGATGTCTACAGTTCTGATTCTGGTAAGGTTAGAAGACCCAGGGTCTTCTTTCTATTAAATACCAAATGAACTCACCTTTTATGGAAAACTACTCCTGCTTCTAACTGGATACAATTATGATGATGCCAATATCAAATAACAGCTGTAAAATTCCACAGTGGCCTGAGATCCACTTTAGGTCCTCTTTGGTGAGTCTGACCTGGGGCCTGAGAAAGAATGCTTCCTCTCCAATGTGCTTGTCTGTGGCCTGCTGACCTGCTTACCCATTTGGAGCATCCTAGGAGCTCTGGTAGCATAGTGCCTAAGGCACTTGCCTGCTAACCAGACGGCTGGTGGTTCAAACCCACCAGCCACTCCTCGGAAGGAAGGTTGGGCAATCCTACTTCTGTAGTGATACTGCCTCGGAAACCCAAGGAGGGGTCGCTATGAGTCGGGGCCGACTCGACGGCATATAACAACAACAACAACATTGCAGAGCCAGTGTAGTGACCCCTGGGGGAGAAGGACAGGGTCTAGGGCCATTGCATCAATACGTAGAGGGGTCAATGCCTGAAAATATGCTGATTAGAACAGGATGAGAGGAAAAAAGGTCATTCTCCTTGCCTCCTGAGCTTTTCTCGACTTCTGTTTGTGAGTTGGGCTGGATGTGGGGTATTGGCAAGGAGATCAGAAAGCAGATGGAACAAAAGATGGGGCTTTAAAGGACAGAGCAGAATTGTAGCCACCTAAACAAGGAAGTACCAACTGATGTACAGGTCTTACTGATGTAAGACCTTATGGGACTTCAACTGATTTTCTTTGTTCATATGTTAAAGTCCATCTGCTTGTTGGAAGTCACTTTGATTGACCGCACAGCCTTGGAATTATAGGTCTTACAGTCAAAAGGCATCTCAGAAATCTATTACTTCAGTGGTCCTCCAAGTTTTTTATCTCATGACTTCTTCCCACTCTTAAACATTCTGGAAGAAGGAAAAGAACTTTCATTTATGTTGGCTATGCCTAGTGATATCTCCCATATTAGAAATTAAACCTGAGAAATTAAAACAAGCTTACTTACTAATTCATTAAAAATAAAGTAATAAACCTATTACATGTTAACATAAGAGAATTTTTATTATGGAAAATAATTGTATTTTCCAAAACAAACAAGAAAAAATTTAATAATAGTGTTGACGTTTTACATTTTCACAAATCTCTTTGTCTGACTTAATAGAGGACAGCTGTAGTCTCATATCTGCTTCTGCATTCAATCTATTGTGAGAGTATATGTCGTGTAGCTTCTGGAAAATTTCGTGGTATATTCCTGGGAGAATGATAGTTAAGAAAGCAAATAGTGTCTTGGCATTATAAAAATATTTTTGATCTTGTAGATTCCCTCAAAGAGGAGGCACCCCAGGATTTCTGGTCTGTACTTTGAGAAAAGCTGCTCGAGTTAAGTCATGTATCATGTTTGAGGAGTCTGGAGTCTAAAAACTTGCCAGTCCAAAAGCTAACATTAACTTCCACGTGTCCAATGCCCTGTACCCTTGGCTTTACCACCACCTCTCATCGATCCTTTGAAGCACTTCTTGGCCAATGTTTTCCATGAAAAAGAATTGTCAGCTCTTACAGAATACTTTCTGCCTTTCAAAGGTGTGGAATTTCTTTCAGGCAAGAACTGGTCCATCTTAGTGGAAATTGAGTGAGTCTTTTCTGCAGGAATAAAAGTTAATTGAATGGGAAAATTCTAGATGAGGATAAAGCTATTGATTATATAATTCTCAATATTAAAATAATTCACTTCTGAGCAGAAAAAGGGATATTAGAATTAGGGATTATTCAACAGCTATAGAATAATGACATTGTATAAATCAAAGCTATTTTAAACTTTGATTGAAACTGCTCATATATATGTATACAGTACATTATTATAATATTAAGCTTATGCATTTGCCTTTAAAAATGAACAAAGACAAAAATAGCCACCCCAAAGTGATTGAGATAAAGACTTACAAAAGTAGCCCAAAAAGCATTTTCCTCAGGAATCTAAGTTGATTAATTCCCTATTCTTAAATTCCTAAAATGAGAAAATCATCTCTGAATTTCTATTTTAATATAATACTGCACTTAAGATTTAGTTTGAAATTCAAATTATTGTACTTTGGCACCTCAGTTATCTGGGGAGATCTATTATCTTAATGTATATTTCCTGTTAATATCAAATGAAACTGCCTACATGTGTTGAAGGAATAAGGACCCATGAGTACAGAAATATGAAGAATAAAGCATCAAAATATTATGAGGTTTGGATAATATTCAATTATTCATAAAATGAGCCCCCTAAATTTATTATTTGCCCAAACCTCAAAGTTTTCTTATTCCAAGTATATTAAGTTAGTTTGAGGCCTTTATTTAACACTTAAAACAATGAAGATTATGGGAGTGAATTATAGGTGCTTTTAAGTTATAGTTCAGATAACAGAAGATACAAAACTCACCGCCATCAAGTTGGTTCTGACTCATAGCGACCCCTCCTTAGGTTTTGAGGTGGTATTGTTACAGAAGTAGATTGCCCAACCTTCCTTTCGAGAGGGCATCTAATTCTTGGGATGTGCTGGAATTGTGTTACATTAAACATTATCTTGAGAGGGCCATTGGCTAAGAATCAGGTTTCTTACAATTCGAAGATTTATTTTTGTTGTTGTTACTATGGTCATGGTGTTTATTGATGTGAAATATGACATATATACACTCCATACCATTCAGAATACCCCTGAAATCTTTCTAACTCTCCCACAACATACAACTTGTATATAACCAAAACCAAACCCACTGCTGTCAACTTGATTCTGACTCATACCACCCACCAGGACACAGTAGAACTGCACCATAGGGTTCCCAAGACTGCACATCTTGATGGAAGCAGACTGCCTCATCTTTGTCCCATGGAGTGGCTGGTGGTTCAGAGCTCTGACCTTTTGGTTAGCAGCCCAATGTTTTAACCACAGCACCACCAAAAGTCCTTTTCCTTTGTATGTGTAACCCAGCAAATGCAGATGTTCCTCATGTTTCTAGATTTCATGGTATCATCTGTAGTGTGGAGTCAGGTTTTACAGAAATCTTAGGGTTGGGATCTGGATGGGTCAGAGACTTTCATTTCTATGTAACCAAAGTGATTGGGTTATTTTCTTATTTTAAGCCAAGCATTTCATTTGTTTGTTGATACACCACTTACTTGAATGAAACATTAGTTCACAGCTCTAATTACAAATCTTTTATCTGGTTTAGGTTGCTCTTTTTAATTTCCAACATGTTTATAAATACAGATACAACCTTCTGAATGTAGATTAATCACCACCAATTACTAATTTATACACAGCCAAAAGATTTTACATAAGAGAATAATTTTGCTACATATCTTGATCCATATCTTGATGCTGGTAGTACAAAGTGACACCAAGAGTTAAATTTCTTTATTGACATACACAAGTAGAAAAATACTGAGAGGAGAGTGGTTGCTTGGAGACTTCCAATCTGAAGGAAAGATTTATGAATAATAAACCTCCTGACAGAGCTTACTTGCAGAGTTTGGAGGCTTACCCAAGCTAAATTGAATTTCTAAAACTGGAATGGATTTCTCTTGACTTAGTGATGCATGCATTTGCTTCTAAATGGCTCTGGCATTTGGGGGTGAAAGACATAGGGATGTACCTGATTTTAATAAAAGAATCCCCTCAAATCCAAATTGCAGCTAAATGCTACAAAAGAAACTATTCCTCTGAACTACCCATGGGAACTACTGCAGTTGTAGTTTCTTTGAGGTGTGAGTAGCCTTGCAAAACCCCAGGCTCTGCACTGGACTATGTGTGGTCTTTCTTTGGGAAAAAGAGGTTGTAGTTGAGAAGTTTCTGTAATGTATCAGGATATGCTAGGAGCACTTAAGACTTCATTTCATTTGCTATGATTGCTAACAATTAGTAAGATAAAACGCTGTTGTGCTGGGTATTTCCTCTTGCTGTTTTTAATAAAACCAAAATCATAGAAAGAAGTGTAAGTGTATTTCATATATGGATTTAGAAGACACCCATACACACACACACACACAAGCACATACATATCCCACACACATTGTAATTCTATTTTTCTGCCATGAAGTAGATGAGAGATTGAGAAAGACCTGCAGTAACAGACAGATAGATAATACAGTACCATTAAACTGAGAAGGTCCCTGGGTGATGCAAATGGTTTACACTTGACTTCTCATCCAAAGCTTGGTGGTTCAGATTCATCTAATAATACTGCAGAAGGAAGGCCTGGAAATCTGCTTCCATAAGATTATAGCCAAGAAAACTCTATGGAGCTGTTCTACTCTTTAACACATGTGATTGTCATGAGTCAGAATCCACTCAAGAACAATGAACAACAGATACAACATTAAACAGAGTGATTTTTTTTTTTTTTTAATGTATTCAATTACCAAAGCTCGTACCATTCTCAACAACACAAAAATACTATTGGCTCCAGTAGTAGTAAAGACCCCAAATTTTTCTTTGGTGTCAGGTGTAGTATGATCTTTCCAAGACCTACAAATTGGTTTGGTTTTGGTAGATTTTGTCTATGATATGCTTAAACCATCACCTCTTTTTGGTTTGTGGAAATGTGTGGGGAGAGGCATTGTGTGTGTGTGTGTGTGTGTGTGTGTGTGTAAACATCAGCTTGAAGTAAGAAGGAATGGATGTTGGGCCCAGGAATGAAAGGTGATTACATGGTCATTACTGCATTAAAGAGAGAAGGTCAGTTTTGGCAGAAGGTGCTGCCTGGCTGAACTTGCTTCCTTGCACAGGATGCTGCAAGGCAGGAAGAAGAAATGTGATTATCAGAGAGGCTACAGTGGATTCTTTCTTGCTACTGATAAAAGCAGTACAGTTCTGCTTCAAATATGGTATGAGATCAGATCAAAGTTTGAGACTGGAAAGAGGGTGACAATAAGCAGCCTTAGTTTTGTGCTATTTCTGGGCTGTTCTGTCTAGCATCTGGAAGTCAGGGGGATGTGAAGCTCTGTCCCACACTGAGGGTCTAACATACCACCTCTGCACCCATTTCAACAGGAGTTTAGGTGAAAACTTGTGGTGCTAAGCTAAGCATTTTTGGGAAGGATAACCTGGGGTATTGGACTGTGACATGTATCCAAGGTGTGCTGTTTATAACTCTAACAGACTGCCATTGGATAGAAAAAAAAAAGAAAAGAAAGAAAGCCAAGCCAAATCTATTGCTGTTAAGCTGATTCCAACTCATAGCGATGTTGGAGGACAGAATAGAACTGCCCTATATAGTTTCCAGGGCTGTAATCTTTCTGGAAGCAGACTGCCATATCATTCTCCCATTGAGTGGCTGGTTGGTTTGAACCACCAACCTTTCTGTTGGCAGCCAGGTGCTTAACCACCACACCACTAAACTCCTTCCATGGAAAAAGCACCTTCTAAAAGTTATCTGTCTCTAAGGTGTGCAACATTTTCCAGGCCAGAGAGCTCTAAATCTGTTTCCTGCTAGTACAATAAAACTGCAACTGCCCCAAGCTCAGAATCCATCATACTGATATATAGTGAGTGCTGCTACGAAGCACCACATGCACGTTAAAATCAGCGGACTCTGTTCCCCATCTGGGATCCCTTGGCCCTAGCTCTGCTTCTTTTTCCATATTTCAAGCAACCAGAAAAAAAAAAAATTCAAAACAAGAGTGGCTGACATCCTCATGCAGCTTTCAAACATTGCTAGCAGGTTATATTCTTTGGGTGTTTGCTTCAAAGTCTCTAAAGAATCTATATTCCAGAAGCAAGAGAGGGATACACAAGGTTGCTTCTGATATTGATTCAGATAGGGGAGAAACTGAAATTGGAATTGCTTATTAAGCCAGAGCTCTAAACCATCAGAGTGTCCACATAAACCTGGTCAAAGGGTAATATTGTTCAACAAGTGAGTTTATTACATGTGAAGGTTATTTTAGAAATTACTGCTGATGGGGAATTTATTTCCCTCAGTCTCAGTTACAAGAGTGATTTTTTTTCTCCCTTCAGATTTAGCATTATAATGACTTCTATGAGCAAGTAAGATCTTGGGTAAATATGATGCCTCTAATCCACTGTCTTTGAAGTAAACATGCTTGCAGTATTGTCAACAGCAGCAGAGATTTGTACTGATTCTTCAATATATTTCTTTACAGCTGTATAGATTTGAAGGAGTCCCTGAGTGGTGCAAACGGTTAAGCTTTTGACTACTAGCTGAAAGGCTGGCAGTTTGAACCCTCCCAGAGGCACCTTGGAAGACAGGTCTAGACGTCTGCTTCCAAAAATTATAACCTTGAAACCTGATGGGGCAACGCACCTGATGGCAACTAACAAGTATAGATTTACATAGGAAAAATATTCTTATATATATTCTTTTGCTTGATTTCATGGCAGCTATCTCATTAGCGAAGCTTGCTGGGGAAAGTGGAGTGACTAGCCCTACATCATATAAGAGGACAGTAGTGGGGGTCCAGGAGGAAAGTTTTGGTCCTCTGACTCTCAATGCACTCATGTCAAATTATCTCTATTTGGGTTCTTATTTATAAACTGGGTAACATGGTTAGGGCTATGGTCTGAGCCCTTGAAACAGAATGGGGTTAAAGGGACTATATATTGGCCAAGCTTGAACCTTAGTCTCAAAAGTACCTTCATCTCATCTGCTTAGTTAACTTAAAGAAAAGAAATCCATTGTCATTCAGTCAATTCTGACTCATGGCAACCTCATGTGTTATAGAGCAGAACTATACCTTGGGGTTTTGTTGGTTGTAAGCTTTACAGGAGCAGATCATCAAGCATGTCTTCTGTGGCACCCTCTAGTGGGTTCAAACCATCAACCTCTAGATTAAAAATTGAACACAAACCTTTTGCGCCACCAGGGACCTTTTAGCTATGTAGCCTTTGGCAAATATGTGTGACCTCGGACTAATTACAGGGACAGCCCACTTTTATTTCCAAAAATAAAACATTGCTACAATATACTCATTGATGGGCTTAGCCACATTTTCCCTTTCCTTTTGTTCTACTTTTCTTTTTAAATAATTTTGAAAGCTTGATAATTGTAGACCAGCTGTGATAGTTGGAGCTGTGTGTCAACTTGGCTGGACCACAATTCTGTGTGGTTTGAGCTGTTGTGGTATGGTTGTTCCCATGATAGGATCAGATGACTATGTTTTGAGCAGCCAATCTGTTGAAAGGGAGTTTCCCTAGGGGTGTGGCCTGCTTCCAGTATATCTGTGGACATCCTGGGAGAGGAGACAGTCTTCTGTGGATCGGAATTCTGTTGTGCTTTCTACAACTGTCCATGAGTGAACAATTCACCATTTGGCCTGGAGATCTTGGATTTGTCATTCGTTGGAGTCAACAGCTGGTGTACTGCCTTCCAGCTCTGAGCTCCTCAGCCCCTGTGGCTGCAAGAGTCAGAAAAAGCCTCCAGCTTGACATTTGATCCAGGAACTTTGGACTTGCCAGCTTCTATAAGGGTGTGAGCCATTTTCCTAAGATAAATCTCTCTCTCTATATATATAAGTTTACTGGTTTTGTTTCTCTAGAGAACCCAGTCTAACACACCAGCTAAAGACAGAATTTTGATCCATATCACTAAATTGGGAGAAGCCCATAAGCCTTGGTGAAAAACTGTAGTCATCAACTATCCTAAAGGAATTGCTGTTTAAGATCTTTTTAAGCCTATGAAATAGCTTTAACCAGAAAATTGTGATCTTTCTGTCTTTTGGAATCCTGCCCCTATAGAGGTAGGAATGCTTTCATATTCTGCTTACCAATTATTTGTATGGAAATAATATTTCTCAAGTGCTTGGAAACATTTTGCCATTTTAAGGAAAATTTGGAAAAACACTCCTAATATTATTTATAGAATTAATTTGTATAACAAGCAGGATTTCAGAGAACCAACTTGAACTTCAGCCTGGGCTAAATATTGTTGCTGTTAGTTGAGTCATCTCCAACTTATGGCAACCTTATGTATAACAGAACAAAACATTGCCTGGTCCAGTGCCATCCTCACAAGGTATATTTGGTATATTTGAGCATTGTTGTGGCTAAATGATACCCACTGCCTGCCATCAAGTCAATTACATCTCAGAGTGATCCTGTAAGTCAGAGTAGAATGGCCCCATAGGGTTTCCAAGGCTGTAATTCTTTATGGGAGCAGACTGCCATATCTTTTTTTCTGAGGTGTGACTGGTGGGTTAGAACCACTGATCTTTTGGTTAGTAGCTGAACACTTTATTGCTGCATAACAAGGGCTCCTTGGCTAAATGATAAGATGGTTTAAATTTGGGGGTATCACATTAATGAGGTTCACTGGGGTTACAACTCCTATGTAGAAATGCTAATGTTCTTTCTCAGGAAAGCATGCTTTCGGTAGCTGAATTGTCTTTGAAATGAGACTTCCCTCACAAGGCAGGCTAGATCCATTCTCTCAACCACATTGCACAGGGAAAGGGAAGCTTCACTGTCACTGGATGTGCCCCTAGCCTCCAGGGTGCCCTTAGAGCAACCATAGAGCTTATTTTGGACCATAGAGCAGAGGTCTCCTTGGAGCCCTGACAAAGCTCTCAGTGATCTAAGCTGGAAAACAGTTCTGGGGAGCATACCTGGGGACTTTTTTGAGCTTATGTAAATTCCGCTCAAGTGAATTGATTGGTTTCTTTCCACATTCTTAATCAGAGTGGGCTGAAGTTTCTGATCAATAGTAATTAATTGTAAAGATCTGGCCCAATACTGTAAACTGTTTAATCAAGAAGGGCTGCCTTTTCACTCCAAACACAATATTTTATTCTCCTCTAAATAAGACTCTCCTCGTTTTCAGGAAGTGACCAATTTTCACTAACTTTAGGCAAGCTGAGAATAGTTCTGAATTATCTTTTTTATGAGTGACTTTGAAATGTGATGGTAGGTTATTTTAGTTTTGTGCTAAAACCTTATCTAGCAGAATGGCAAGCATCACTGTGGCCCTGACTGGTGGAAGGCAGATGCCTCTGGCACTTGCTTGCTCTGGGGAGTCAAGAGAGCTGGTCT
>NW_006921724.1:6655219-6663941 GCF_000298275.1 Orycteropus afer afer
TTTTTTTTTTTTTTTTTTTTTACTCAGTGTAAGGTTTTCAAATTCCATTCATGTTGTAGCATGTATCAGGACTTCATTTCTTTTTATGGCAGAGTAGTATTCCATTCATAAGGTTTTAAGTGATCAGTTCTTTCAGAAGCAGATGACCCTGTCCTTCCAAAATTGACCACCAGTGACTGAAGACTAGACATGTTGTGGGATAACATCAAGAACATCATACATGAAGAAAGCAAATGGTCATGAAAAAGACAGGAAAGGAAGAAAAGAGCAAAATGGATGTCTAACGAGACTCTGAAACTTGCTCTTAAACAGAGTAGCTGAAGCAGAAGGAAGAAATGATGAAATAAAAGAACTGAAAAGATTTCAATTAGCAGCTCGAGAAGATAAAGTATCATAATGAAATGTGCAAAGACCTAGAGTTAGAAAACCAAAAGAGAAGAACACACTCAGCATGTCTCAAAGTGAAAGAACTGAAGAAAAAATTCAACCTTTGAACTGCAATATTGAAAGATTCTCTGGGCAAAATATTGAATGATGCAGGCAGGGAACATCAAAATAAGATGGAAGGAATACACAGAGTCACTGTACCAAAAAGAACTGGTTGACATTCAGTCATTTTAGGAGGATCAAGAACCAGTGGTACTGAAGGAAGAAATCAAAGCTGCACTGAAGGAATTGGCAAAAAACAAAGCTTGAGGAATTGGTGGAATACTCATTGAGATGTTTCAACAAATAGATGCAGCTCTGGTGATGCTTACTCATCTATGCCAGGAAATTTGAAAGACAGCCACCTGGACAGCCAAATGGAAGAGATCCATATTTGTGCCCATTCCAAAGAAAGGTGATTGAATAGAATGTAGAAAAATTAAAAATGTAGAAAAATTAGAATGTAGAAAAATGTAGAAGTAAAATTTTGCTGAAGAACATTTCAAAATGGTTGCAGCAGTACATTGACAAGGAGCTTCCAGAAATGTAAGTTGGATTCAGAAGAGGACGCAGAATGAGGAATATCATTGCTGACATCAGATAGTCTTAGCTGAAATCAAATACTAGAAAGATGTTTACCTGTTTTTTTTTTGTTTTTTTTTTTTTTTGACTATGCAAAGGCATTTGACTGTGTGGATCATAGTGAATTCTAGATAACCTTGTGAGGAATGGGAATTCCAGAACACTTAATTGTGCTTATGAGGAACCTGAACAAAGACCAAAAGGCTTTCTTTTGAACAGAATAGGGGAATACTGAATAGTTTAAAATCAGGAAGGATGTGCATCAGGGTTCCTATCACCATAGTTATTCAATCTGTATGCAGAACAAACAATCTGAGAAGCTGGACTATAAGAAGAGGAATGCAGCAACAAGATTGAAGGAAGACTCTTTAACAACCTGTGATATGCAGATGACACAACCTTCTTTGCTGAAAATGAAGATGAAGCACTTACTGATGAAGGTCAAAGACTACTTTCTGCAGTGTGGATTACAGCTCAACATGAAGAAAATAAAAATCCTCACAACTGGATCTGTAAGAAACATCATGATAAATGGAAAAAAGATTGAAGTTGTCAGAGATTTCATTTTACTTGGATTCACAATCAACACTCATGGAAGCAGCAGCCAAGAAATCAGATGTTGGATTGCACTGGGAAAATCTGCTGCAAAAGAACTCTTGAAAGTGTTGAAGAGCAAAGATGTCACTTTCAAGACTGAGGTGCACCTAATCCAAGCTATGATATTTTCAATTGCCTCAAAGACATGTGAAAGCTGGATAATGAATAAGGAAGACTGAAGAAAACTTGATGCCTTTGAGTTGTCATGCTGGGGAAGAATACTGAAAATACCCTGGACTGCCACAAGAACAAACAAATCTATCCTGGAAGAAGTGCAGCCAGAATGTTCCTTGGAAGTGAGAATGGTTAGACTTCATTTCATGTAGTTTGGTCAAGTTGTCAGAAGGGACCATTCCCTGGAGAAGGATATCACGCTTGGTAAAGCCGAAGGTTAGTGAAAAAGAGGAAGGCCCTCAATGAGATGGATTCACACAGTGACTGCGATTATGGGCTCAGGAATAGCAAGTATTGTGAGGCTGGTGCAGGACTGGGCAGTATTTTGTTCTGTTATATACAGAATTTCTATGAGTCAGAGCCAACTCAACAGTGCCTAACAACAACAAAAACAGTATTCCATTGTATTTATGTATCACATTTTGTTTATTCATTCCTCTATTGATGGACACTTGGGTTGTTTCCATATTTTGGCTGCAATCAATATGTATATATAAGTATCTATTTGTGTTCTTGCTTTCAGTTCTTCTGGGTGTTTACCTTAGGAGTGGAATTGCTAGGTCATATGGTAGTTCTATATGTAATTTTTTTTAGGAATTTTTAAACTGTTTTCCACAGCAATTGCACCATTTTAGGTTCCCACCAGGAATGAATAAGGGTTTGAGTTTGTCTACATCCTTGCTAATACCTGCTGTTTCCATTTTTTGTTTAAATTAGCCATCTTAGTTCCCTGTTTGTTTTCAACTATCTATAAAGAACAGGGCCAGCTATATCATTTGCAGAGTACAGTTAAAAATGAAGATGTAGGGTCTCTTGTTCAAACGTTATTAAAAATTTCACCAACAGAGCACTAAACTAAACCTGGGCCCTTCTGAGTGTGGAGTTCTGTGCAATTGGGCAGGTCCCACACCCATGAAGCTGGTGCTAATGAAGGATGTCACAAACACATTTATTTGTTTAACAACTAAATACATATAATTCATTTCACAATACATTTTCTTTCCAGCACTTATAAACTGCTTTAGATAATTGAAATTTTTTTTTCATATGAAAAATTAATTTGAAACATTCACAGAAGATCTGATACCAGTCCTACTATTCCAGAACATAGAAAAAGATAGAATCCTCCTAAATTTATTTTATGAAGCAAGCATAACCCTGATACCAAAACCAGGCAAAGCCATCATTAAAAAGGAAAACTTCAGACCAGTATCCCTCATGGATATAGATGTGAACAAAATCCTAGCCAATAGATACCAACAATATATCAAAAAATAATACATCATTACTAAATGGGATTCATACCAAACCAAACCAAATTCACTGACATGGAGTTGATTTTGACTCATGGTGACACCTCCTTGGGTTTCCAAGGCTGTATCACTATGGAAGTAGATTGCCCAACTTTCCTTCTGAGGAGTGGCTGGTGGGTTTGAACCACCAGCCTTCTGGTTAGCAGTCAAATGCCTTAGGTACTATGCCACCAGAGCCCCTGGGATTCATACTAGGTGTGAAAAATTAATTTGAATCAAATGGACCATCTAGTTTCAAAGTAAGGGGCATTTCTATTCCTTGTTCTTCCTATTTTTCTTACTTTGTAATGGATTTGGCCAAATTTCATGTATCACTTTCTACATAAATTGTGATTTTGTATGATTTCTTATTTTGGATCATATTTTGTAGTGGATTAGAGATGTCTGCACATTCCTTGAAGAGGGATTCTAAGTCCCTTCACCTTGCACCTGGGTGGGCTCTGTGCTCCTTAAACCCATAAAATCAATCAGAAATGATGCCATGTCTGTTTTGGGGCCCAGGCCTTAAGAAACTGGTAGTTCCCACTTCCTCTGGCTTAGAATGCTCAGTGTTGGAAAAGCCAGTTACCATATAAGAAGTCTGGCTGGCCTGAAACTGCCATGCTATAAGGAAGCCCAAGGTAGACAACATTAATTTAACATGAGCATACCTACACACGTAACCCATCTGCTTTCCTTTCACTCCACCCTTCCCTCAATTGCATGCTGGATTGTTCTCTATCTCTTGCTGGTTAGAATTTAATCCCTTCAAGATTCAGTATTTTAGATCTTTAATATTCAGAAAAAAGGGAACCCTTGTAATGCAGTGGTTGAAGACTTGGCTGCTAACAGAAAGGTTTACAGTTCAAAGCCATTCCATGGGAGAAAGATGTGGCAGTCTACTTCTGCAAAGATTATTGCCCTGGAAACCCAATGGGACATATCTACTCTGTCATGTAGGGCTGCTATGAGTCAGAACAAACTTGACAGTAATGGGTAATATTCAGAAAGGGGGCATTATGAAGGTAACAGACTCTAGACTCTAGGTTTCTCTCATCCATCCATCCATCCATTTAAGAAATATTAGCTGAGAATCTAGTAGATGCTGTGCTCAAAAAAAAAAAAAAAAAAAAAAAAACCAAACTCACTGCTATGGACTTGGATCTGACTCATAATGACCCCTCCGTGGGTTTCCGAGGCAGTATCACTACAGAAGTAGATTGCCCAAACTTCCTTCCCAGGAGTGGCTAGTGGGTTTGAACCACCAGCCTTCTGTTAGCAGTCAAATGCCTTAGGCCCTATACCAGATGAATGGAATAATTTCAAAAGGCCATGCTGGGAGAGTGGCATGTTGCTGTTATCCTGTTATGTGCCGTGGAGTCAGATCTGACTCACAGCGACCCCTTCTTGTGTTTCCGAGGCACTATCACTATGGAAGTAGATTGCCTAACCTTCCTTCTGAGGAGTGGCTGATAGGTGTGAACCGCCAGCCTTCTGGTTAGCAGTCAACTGGCATAGAAAGTCCCTAATGACAAATGCCTGTCAGGGTCCTGGGAGGAAGTAGAAGGCACATTCCAAGTGGCAATTGTGGAAAACTGTAAACAAATAAGGACAGTGGTGGTTCATCGGTAGAATTTTCTAAAAATCAGCCAAGGTAAAAACTATCACAGTGGACCTATCTGCAAATGATCATGGGGGAGGCATAGGACTGAGCAATATTTTGTTTTTTTGTGCATGGGGTTGCTATTCATTGGGGTTGACTTGTCGACAGCTAACAACAACAACAATTACTACAAAAGAACTATTTGCAAAGGTGTGTGCAGGGTTTGGGGAAAAACCCCAAAGTGTGGCACCTTAGGACATGAAGGGGAGGCACTGGAGTCCAGAGAGGGTGCTATAAGGAGGCTACACAGACAAAGGCTGTGACCTTTGCTTGAAAGACACAGCTGAGCTGTAGTAACTTTGCAGAGATTTGTAGAGATGCCAGATTTAGCAAATCAATACACCCATTCCTCATTTATGAAAATGGTTAGGTTCCAAAGACCAGGTCATTATGCAAAATTGGCACTATGTGAGGAGGAGGACATGGAGGTGGCCTTGCGGCCCAGATCCTCAGAACTACTGTGTCACTGGCACTGCTGTGTTCGGGACCCCAAGGCCCTACCATTGGGACTGGCGCTCAACTTGACCTGGGGCCCAATGGTTGGAATAGTGGCACAGTTGGTGGCTCTGAGGCCTGGGCAATTGGTGTGGCCAGGGATTAAGATGATTGGTGGAGTTTGCTGCCCATACCCAGCCTCCTGCATTTGTGCCCACGACAACCCCAGCCACCTGTTGCTGCACCCCAGGCTGGGAAGAACCCCACAAGAGTAAGTGATGTGCTGCTGGTCTTGGAGGGCTTGGAATCCAAGGCCGAGAGCCTAGAGACTAACTGCTCAGACAAGGAGCTCAGCAGTCTGGGCCCATAGAGGAGAAGAGGGCAATTGGTTTCTGTGATAGCCCTGAGGCCCCAAATTACCCTCAGTACTCTTCCTGCTGCAGGACTTGATCTCTTCAGGACACTCGAGTAGAGGGAGCAGCAGCAACAACCCCCCACCACACCCCCATCACACCCTGGGCCTCTCTAGCCACTCATGGACCCTTCTCAGAAGGGCTCTGCCAAAAGGGAATGGATGTAGCATCTGACCTCTTCTAACTTCACAAGTGGGAAGAAGGCTCAGCATAAGGTTAATTCCTATGAGGTGGAGGTCAGACATGCCAGCACCCTCCAAGTCTTTTGCCAATTCTGATAACAACTGTCCCTCCCACCACATTCTCGACTTTTCTGCTGGGTTTGATAATGTATTGCAAGGGCCACACAGAACTCCAGACACTACTCACAATTATGGGCTTATTAGATTACAATTCAGGTTCAGGAATGCTCAGCATATAATTCTTTGATTAGGATAGCTTCCCCTTGGCTATGCCTGCAGGCATACTTACCTCTCGTTGGCCTTCAGCCTCTTGGCCTAGCCTGTGCCCTAATCTGGCAAGTTTTACAAAGCTCTTTCAGCTCTGCTGATAGGTTCCCAGGAAGGCACCCCACTCCACCAGTGGCCTTCTGCCTGAAGACACACGGCTTTCTTGTCTGTGAGCTGGGAAGCCCACTGTTCTGTCTTGTGCTGGTCTCTGATGCTGGGGTCTCCTGCCAGTCTCTGCTGCCAGAGTCTGCTTCCAGGATCTGCTGATGAATTCTGCTGTCAGGATCTGTTGCTTCTTGCCACCTCTTGTTGTCTTAGCAAAGTGCTATAGCTCTCTCTTTGTCTCCTGGGTCAAGGAGATTTAGTACAGGGATCTTGGATCAAAAGGATGTGCTCTATTCCTGACTCTTCTTTCTTGAAAGTAGTGAAATCCCCCTTTCTTCCTCTGGGATGATTCATTTTAAGCCTAGGGGATTGCAAATCTGACCAATCCTCATGTTAGTGTTCCATACACCTTATTTGCACAGTCCCACCCTCACAAAGGTGCCATGAACTTTATTTACATTATTAACAAGCTACCCAATCCCCTTGGTTGGCCACAAGTACCTTACATTTGTGTAGGTCAATCTAATCATCTGGTGGGAATAACAAAGACTATGGCTGGAAGAACCGTATTAAATAGTTTGCTGCATCACAGGCTCCCTCAAAATCCATCTCAGTCTCCTCTTCCTCACAAAGAACACAATGGTGGCTCTAGCAGGGAGCATAGGACGGGCAAGAGGCCTTCCAGAGAGCTGGCTGCCTCAGCTGAGAGCCTGACAGACATGGTGGCTCTGTTGGCCAGGGCTGGATGTGAGGAGGAAACCCAGGTTAATGCACAAAATCGTCAGATAGTAGATTTTTTACTCTTGTCGTAAATGTGAAATGTCCGAAAAGTGAGGAGTAGGTGTATATGGGATGCTTTATTAAATTTGAACTTTAGGTAAAAATTTTCACTATAAGTATGTCCCATGGAATAGTTGAGATACACTTATGCTAAAGTTGTTTTTGTTGTTTATCTGTAATTCACATTTAGCTGGAAGTCTGCATTTTATCTAGCCTCTTAGCAGAGAGTAAATCAAGGGAATAAATACCCAGACCTCTCTCTTTCTGCCTTCTGAACACCTGTAGTACCTACTATTGGGTGAACCCAACCAGAGCCACTAAGTAGTGGTTAGCTAGAACAGGAAGAGAGTGGAGAGTGAATCTGAAGGTGTAAAAAAATGTTGTATCGAGGCTTTTTCTTCAGTCCTTAACAATGCATGTCCCTCACACAACCTTAGGATCAGGTCAACCCACATCCCTTGATGCTCCCTGATTTTGAAAAGTAGCTTATTATACTCCAAGTACATTAGAGAGAGAGAGAGAGAGAGAGAGAGAGAGAAAGACCCTTAACAAGATGGATTGACACAGTAGCTGCAACAATGTGCTCAAACGTAGCAATCATTGTAAGGATGGTGCAGGACCAGGCAGTTTCATTCTGTTGTGCATGGAGTTCTGTGAATGGGAACCGACTTAACAACATCTGACAACAAAAACATACTCTCAGTGACTGCACTGTCACAAAGACAATGTAGGAATGATTTTTGCATAAAAGTTCTGGATTGATTGCCGGAAAAAAGAAGAAAGAAAAGTGGTCCATCATTATCTTTTTTTTCTTTAATTGTGTAGTGTCACTGGCTGGCTTAATATTTTTAAAGGAAAGAAAATTGTCAGATCTGTTTTTGAAAGATGACATATTTGACATTCTTACAGCAATTAAGCTGTCCCTGTGAAGGTTAACATGTGTTTGAGGCAGTCAGTTTGAGATCCCTGCTTGCCCCTCCACTCACTGCAAAAGGTGTCATTCAGGAAGGAAAGGGAGTAGATGGTCAAAGTGGGGGCAGATTAATAGGGAGGCAGCTGGGAAAGAAGGGGGATTGAGGGAAGATACAATGCTGCACAAATCTCAACCAAGTCTGAACCAGTTGGAACACAGGCCAACTGGGAAGTAGGAAGAATGGTCTCCTGTAAACCAGATTTATCACAGCAGAGGGAAAAGGAGCATTGGTGGTTTAATGGTACAGTGCTTGCCTTCCATGTGGGAGACGATTCCTGGCCAGCGTTCTTCATACATAGTCATCACCCATCTGTCAGTGGAGGCTTGTGTGTTGCTACGATGCTGAACACGTTTCAGTAGAGCTTCTAGACTGAGATAGATTAGGAAGAAAAGCCTGGCAATTGACTTCTGAAAATTAGCCAATAAAAACCTATGTCTCACAATGATGTGGTCCTAAACTGGTCATGGGGATGGTGCAGGACTGGGTAGAGGTTTATTTCATTATGCATGAGGTCGCCATGGGTCAGGAGCAGGCTTGATTGCAGCTAACCACAACAGGGACCACCATATAGGGTGAAGTTTGATCAAGCCTAAACTCATTCTTTTGTGGGCTGGGACAGGAAGCAAAGAGGCTGCCTTCCTGTAGGTCTGTGGGAGACTGTATTCTTCTTCCACAGAGTCTGTGGATGACTCACCCCATGTATGGCCCAGAGTTGAAGTGGGAAGAAGGTGGAGAGGTGGAGCCACCAGTCGACTCCAAGTGTTCCAGGGCATCTGGGATTCCAAGAGGTTTTTTAAATATTGATCTGAGCTGGGAAGTCATATTGAAACTG
>NW_006921724.1:6664546-6666762 GCF_000298275.1 Orycteropus afer afer
CCTTCAAAACCCTGTGGAGCACAGTGGTACTCTGCACACATGGAATCATCATGAGTTGGAATCAACTCAGTGGTAACCAACAATAACAATTATTTGTTTTTTATAGAAACTACCACTTAATAGTCTGGCTTTTCACTATGGCAGATCTTGTAACTGCTCAGGCCCAGCACTGCCTCTTTTCATCAGCTCTCTCTCTGTCCCACTACTCCTTCCGTCTATTGTGACATTTTCGTCATTCTTACCATGAGTGAGAAAACTAATTATTTGCATATAACTAGATTAAATTTAGGAATATTGGTGGAGCAGTGATTAAAGTGATTGGTTGCTAACTGAAAGATCAGCAGTTCAAACCCACTAGCTGCTCCATGGATCAAAGGTGTGGCAGTCTGTTTCTGTAAAGATTATAGTCTTGGAAACCCTGTGTAGCAGTTACTTTGTCCTATGAGGATGGGCAATCCTACTTCTGTAGTGATACTGCCTTGGAAACTCAAGGAGGGGTCGCTATGAGTCAGGGCCGACTCAAAGGCACATAACAACAACAACATAGGGTCACTATGAGTTGGAATCACCTTGATGGCAATGGGTTTGGGTTGGTTTTAGTTTTAGATCAGATTTAACAAGACATTTTAAAAAATTAAATATCCCTTGAAAGTTACCCACCATCCCCCTCCAAAATAACAACAACAACAACAACAACAACAACCAAACAAAGAGACAGATAGAAACTCCTTATGAACCTCCTGGAAATCTGCATTTTTTTCATGGTCTCTTCCAGCTGACACCTGCCTTTCCTTTTTCCTTTTGAAATCTGGAATTGTGTGGACAAATTGTATTTCTTTTCCTAAGACTTCTGTAACAAAGACCCACAAAATGGACAACTTACAAGAACAGAAATTTATTGTCTCATCATTCTGAAGTCCAAATCAAAGTGTCAGCTGGGCCATGCTCCTTTGAAGGCTCTAGGGAAAATCCTTTTTTGTCTCTCCCCAGGTATTCCTTGGCTTGCAGCTGTAGCATCACAAGTGTTCTTCCTCTGCCTTTCTCTCTGTGTCTCTCTTGATCTTAAAAAGATACCACTCAAATTGGGTTAGAACCCACATTGCTCCAGTATGACCTCATGTTAACTGATAACACCTGCAAAGACTCTATTTTCAAACAAGGTCATGTTTATAGATTAGGATTTAAACATGTCTTTTGAGTAGACACAACCCAATATATAGCACCAATGACCTACTGAAATATGTATTGGTTCAATAGACTCAGAAGGGGAGGAGGAGGCATTAGGATGACTAGGATATGGTCTCTGCCATGACGTTTATTAGAGCATTCCTTCCAGTAATTTATGATTATGCAAAATGGAAGCTTGCTGCTATTTTTGTACTTGACAAGTAGATTCTACAATATTTCTAAAAGCCATTCTTCTCTCTTTGCCATTCTGCCATGCTAGATCTTGAAGATAATTGAAGATTGAACGGTGCTCCAGCATTCATTTAGAAAACTCTGTCTCCTTGAATGTGAGAGATGAGTTAGTGGCTAGGCTTGGAGGTGAGTGAAGTCTCCACTTCAGACTCCTCCTATTATAATTATCTTGCAGAAACCACAATGGAACTGATCCTTGTACATGAGCAAAACTCACTTCCCACGGCATAGTAATCATTGACAATCAGATGCTATGTCTTCTTGCCTCACTCTTGGGTTTTAGTATTGCTGTGCAAACATCAACCTTTCAGTGATTTAAATTGATAAGCACTCACAAAAATTCAATTTCCCACCTGTCTATAAAAAAATGCTTTTGTGGTGTGTTTTGAAAATGGGCTGGGTCATCAGTGATGACCCAAGAAGATGTTTATTGTAGATTAGAATGCATTTGCTGATCACAGAAAAGGTCTGAAATGCTAGCCCCATCTCCTGGTAGACCAGCAGTGCAATAATTGTTTTCTAGGGATTTTGAGACCAAATGGACACATTTTTAGTGGTTAGAAGTTTTTAAATGGTGTTATCCATGGTACCAGCTGACATTCCTTTCTCCCCTCACTATGAAGGCGGCATTTTCTTCAGGATTTCAGTGGATCACTTTCAGCTCTTTTTTATTCTCCACCCATTTGCCTCATTGCAGCATTCCCTTGAAGTGTGACAAGGCAACTACCTCTGATTCCCTGTTTGCTTCTCAGCAACACGGGTAAGGATGAAAAGGAAGGATGAGTCCCAAAGTTGCT
>NW_006921724.1:6683817-6685070 GCF_000298275.1 Orycteropus afer afer
TGGAAACAGGTTTGATCCTATTCTGGTATGCATGTAATACTTTCTCAATCCATGCTGTTAGCTTGAGAAAAAAAATAAAACCAGCCAAGAAACAAAAACATTGCTGTTGAGTTAATTCCAATTCATAGCAACCCCATGTGTTTCAGAGTAAAACTGCTCTATAGATTATTTTTAGGATGTAATTTTTTAAAAATCTTATTTTATTTATTTTATTGTGATTTGGGTGAAAATTTACAGAGCAAATTCACTTTCCATACAGCAGTTCACATACACTTTGTCTCGTAACATCGACTACAATTTACCCCAATGCAACAGCTCCCCTCCGACTTCCTCCCAATAGTTACCTCTTCCTTGTGTCCATCTCTCCATGCACTCCTGCCCTCTGAGCTGTCTCCCTGTGCATAAACAGCCCTTCTTTTTCTCATTAGGATGTAATCTTTATAGAAAGAAGATCACCAGGCCCTTCCAAGGTTCTACTGGGTAGTTTGAACAGCCAATCTTTGGGCTAATAGTTAAGTACAAACTGTGCCATTCAGGGACTTTTAGCTAGACAACTCATTCTGAATCACACAACCACCTGAACACTTCATCTAATAGGCTTTCATCTTCCTTCTGCATTGATTTTTAGAATGCATCCAATTAGGTTTGGCCATAGTCTTTGCTCTTTTAAGTCAAAATCTCTCTAGAATGATAGGACAAGGAGAGTTAGAAGCTCACTGGGCTCAACTCAGGTTTTCATGTGAATTAGGCTAATTGATGCTCCTTTAAGATTACCTCAATATACCTGGTAATTATAATTGCAAGTGACTTTTCTTTCTATAACAAACTGAGAACTATATAAAATACTTTATGGTGGTGAGATTTTCAATCCTCTAAACGCTGATATTTTTGAAGAGTGGGAGCTAGGGGCAAAAGTGAGTCTTACAAAGAAGTGAGCGCTTTCAGGAAGGTCCATTTAAGCCCAGTCAAGCCAGGTAATCTAGAAGAAAGGGGAAAACTCAAATTATTCCAAAACCATAAAGAAGGAACAAAAAGATTCTAGAGCTGAATGAAGCAGTGGGCTAAAACTTGATGAGAGAAAACACCCTCCTAGGAGGTTGCCCTTGCTTGCAGTAGCTTTCTGTATTTTCAAATTCTCAAGAAGTTTCAATTTTACAAGGCCAGAAAGGTAAGGGGGCAGAAGGAGAAGATGTGACACAAAGAAGAAAAGGGAAAACATGAAGCAGGGAAGCCTAAGAATGATGGTTGTCTAC
>NW_006921724.1:6686330-6687877 GCF_000298275.1 Orycteropus afer afer
GTGCAGAGCCAGATATGAGCACTAGAGAAAGAACTCAACCACAGGGAGGGTCTGTTGCAGCAGAAGCCCCCTTACTTCTGTCTCTTCCTGGTACTTGGCCCTGGAACATGAGGGTCTGGACAGTAAAATGTCACCACACAGTCCCAGAGGACCCAATGCCTCTACCTCTGTGCTTACCAGAAGATGGATTCTCCCAGGCTTGGCTGCCACCTCTGAGGTCCCACCTAAGCTGCAGAATTCTGCTCCAAGGACATCTGGGAATGCATTTCATCTATTTTGCCAGCCTCTCTGGGAGAGGGAGAAGAGCTGGAAGGAGAGGCTGTTAGATTATATAAATAATCCAAAGATGGCCTCTGTGTATTGGCCCTACACTATTCACTTCTTCATAGCCCACTGAAACCCTTTAGTTCAAAAACCCACTGGCAGCAAAGTCAAATTTTTACACATCCAATTGTTTTTAAATATAGCCCAAATAAGCAGACTGTTAGCCATTTAGGGCCTGCCTGCTTTGTGTACCCTCTGAAATTGCACCCAACCAGTGCAAGCTCTAGATAAGATAAACCCTGGAGGTTATGAAAGACCCGAAACTTGCTGCTTTTCAGAGCTTTTTGACCCAGAAATTACCCACCTTGCTAGATATATAAGAACCCCCTCTGATTCCCTTCTCTGGGGGCTTCCTGCCTTCTTCCCCTTTGGGTGAGCCCTTCAACATTGTCTCTGGAAGGTCTCATGACTGTGAGGGATTCCCCCTCATGCACACCTGTCCAAGTGCCACCCCACTAAATAGGTCATTTTACAACATTGTCATAGTGTGCCTTTTCCTTGGTCAGCACTGCCAGCCCCCCTCCCCCCAATCCTCGATCTTGGGCAAGCCAGTCTACATTCCACTACATTTAGGTAATACTAACAGCCTCCTGTTATTATAATTGTCATTTGTAGTTTTCAAAACACATTCCCTTCTTTACCAGGTAAATGTCTCACAAGGCAAACAAAGCTAAATTCATCATCCTCCCCATTTCATTTAAATACAAGAAGCGCTTTAAAACTCAGAAAGGCAAACAATTTGACCACAGTCTAAACAGTCATGGCTTGAATTCAGGCCTTTTCCAGTTAAGCTATTTCTCATTACACCTCACTACCTTGCTTTAATTTTTTTTTCTGGACAAGTAGACATTTTGACCTGGAACTAATATTGTCTTTCCAACAGAAAAGTTATTTTTTTTTCAGTATTATTTATGTCTTCTTTATTTGTTCCCTTTCTATACCATCACATCGATTCTGACTCATGGTGACTCCGCATGTCAGAGTAGAACTGTGGTCCATAGGGTTTTCAATGGCTGATTTTCAGAAGTAGATCACTAGGTCTGTCTTCTGAGACACTGCAAGTGGACTCCAACCTCCAACCTCGGTTAGCAGCTGGACGTGTTAACTGTTTGTACCACCCATAGGCTTAGTGCATTTTGGGGAAGATTTGATCTCATCAGGGCTTATTCTTTTCAATTGATTCCCACAGATTTGCATTTCTTTCATTATCAAAATGCAATGAT